>NC_080732.1:12559349-12576849 GCF_019097595.1 Hemibagrus wyckioides | reverse complement strand
TGTTCGGTCCAAACTGGGACAAATTAAGGCGAAAATTCCCGAAAAGGCAGTGTTCTTATGACGAGATTCCACTTGTAAATAAGTGGAGCTTCGCCATGTTGGAAAATGTTTGTGATATTTTATAGTATATTGATTGTAATTGTATATACTATGATTTCATTTTCAATGTATTTATTTATTTATTTCCATTATTTTTCCTCTCTCTGGAAAGAGGGAGGTTTTTTTTAATGATTATTGTTTCAAACATTTATTTATTTATTTATTTATTTATTTATTTATTTATTTATTTATTTATTTATTTATTTAAAAATAATTTTTTCTTGACCAGGTCACTCTTGTACAGGAGATTTAAACTCAGTGAGTTTTAAATCCTGGTTAAATACTGTTTACCACTCTCTAACTAGTCACTGAGTTGTTTATTTGTTTATTTATTTATTTATGTTTGTGTTTTAGCCCTAACAAGTTTTGGAATGCTGCAAAAATAAGGCCAAGCCTGGTGTATAAAGGTCAAAATGTAAATATCAAGTACAGTGGCCCCTCGGCACAGGAATGCTCTCCCTTAGGAGCCCTAAGAATTGAAATTTTGCAAGAAATTCGAAGCATACGAAGCATTTTTGGCATACAAACAAACCGAACCAAACGCTGGCTAAGTTGCGTATACGTCCGGGAGTCGTACAAAACCTGTTTGCATCGGTGGGAAGCCAAGTGAAGACAGTTTCAAATTTTACAGCAAAAGCTGTTTAGAAAGAGTCAACCCACAATACCATGGATTTATGTACCAAGCTACGTGATTTTTCGCACGTTTTTTGTGTTGACAGATTGGTGGTGTGGGTGGTCTGATCTATTTTTAGCCCAAGCTTGGTGGCACGGCTTCCTGTGAGGACCCTTGACCCTTGGAAACTGGGTGGCTGAAACGAATTATCTGCATTTACATTATTTCTTATGGGAAAATTCCTTTCACAATACAAATTTTTCGCCTCTCGCCTCCAGAATGAATTAAATTCATATGCCGAGGTTCCACTGCATGTGTGCTCGGGGTTGAACGGCAGCACAGATAGCTACTGAACTCTTGTACAGTGAGGTTCCCCTTGATAAACAACACATTGTGTCAGATATTTAATTTTAATCTCCGTTCATGTTTTGAGAGTGAAGCCGCTCGTGGCTTTATCTGTTTGGCCAGCCGGGACAATGGAGGCTCAGATGCGTCAGGGAAAGATGTTTTGTTGCTCTGCTCTGAAGTCAGACAGCAGGTTATTAAAGTGAAGGATACAGAACAGGAGAAAGGAAAACGTTGTCGATATTAAATCTGCACACACCACGTTTTCACACACATTTATACAGTCCAACTTGAATCGTCCCAAGCTTAGTTCATGCTTTTCTGCTCAGAGTGGTTGTAAAGAGTGGACTTCCTGTCAGGTCTTCCAGCCTGGCTAATCTCCTTCGACTTCTTCTATCATCACCGTCTCCATACACAGAACTCTCTGTTGTGTGTCGACTTTATATACGGTTGTGTGTGAAAATCCATCTGGAACCGACAGCCACGTCAAGGTCACCGAGATCATATATTTTCCATATTCTCATTTGAAGTGACCTGTAGCTGCGTGATTTCACACACTTTGCACAGTTCAGTCCACAGCTCTCCTCTACATACTCTTCCTTAAGAGCTTACAGATCCACTATTTACTATCAGTGAAAGTTAATCCCACAGTCAGGAAAGCACACATCAGATGAAAGGTTAGCCTGGCAAAATAAATGTCTAACAGTAATTAAAACATCTCGGTACGTTGCTAAAAAGCAGTACTTCAGAACATCAGATTTGTATTAATTTATCGCTGCATGCTGAATAAAAGATGAGCGGCGCGAGCAGGAGCGCTAGGCTGTGTTTGCACATGAGGGTGTAACCTTGGACTGCATAATGGATGGTCAATGTCATGGAAAATATTCACCCATAAATTGCACGATCGTCTGTTGCCTTTGCAAAATAAACAGACGAGGTACATAAGTAAATATAATGTCACATTAACGTCTCTTTCGGTAAATTTGCTACAAATGACGCTAGCCATTTGTCTTTCGCGGTGTTTTTATTTATAGAGACTCCTAACAGCGTTAAGAAATGGATGCAGGTGTAAAGCATTTGCCCTGCGCTTATAAAGTCTGTCTGGCCAAAATGATATTTACACTGGCTAATCGGAACAATTCCAGCACTACTCAATCTCTGCCATTTAAAATTAATAGTCTCACAAACTCTTCAGACTCTATAAGGGAAGAGCAAACACACTCTAAATATTATATAACCTACAGAATAACACACCATCCCAGGAGCTTATTATACAGAGACAGACGGAGAGGGGAAAGAAAGAGAGAGAGAGAAAGAGAGAGAGAGAAAGGCAGACATAACCACCCACCACTAAAACCACCCACCATAAAAACCCAAAAACTCTAACACCTCCTGCCACCATTAACATCCACCCACCATCTCTAACCCCAACTACCACTGTAAACACCCACCCACCATCTCTAACCCCACCTACCACCATAAATACCCACCCACCATTTCTAACCCCACCCACCACCATCACTACCCTACCCACCATCTTTAACCCTACCTACCACCATAAATACACACCACCATCTATAACCCCCACCCACCAACATAAACATCCACACACCATTTCTAACCCCACCCACCACCACAAACGCCTACCCACCGTCTCAAACCCCACCTACCACAAACACCCACCCACCATCTCTAATCCCACCTATCACCACAAACACACACCAACCCACCATCTCTAATCCCACCTACCACCATAAGCACACATACACCATCTCTAACCCCACCTACCACCATAAACACCTGCCCACCTTTTAAAAAAACCCACCCACCACCTCTAACCCCACCAATCACCATAAACACCCACCCACCATCTCTAACCCCACCTACAGACATAAAAACCCACCCACCACCATAAACACCTCGCCCACCATCTACCTCCCCACCCACCACTATAATCACAATATAATATACTCACCATCTCTAACCTCACCGACCACCATAAACAGCCACTCTAACCCTGCCTAACATTATGAGAGAGAGAGAGAGAGAGAGAGATGCTGCACACTCGAGCTACAGGCAGACATTTAGACATTACACTTTTACGTGCTGAGAAACTGAGAAGATAAGGCAGACTGACAAAAAGCATTAGCTAGTGCAATGTAATAAAGCATGGCAAGCTAGTTTGCTAGGTTAAGTGCATTAAGGAAGGTAAGGAATAATAGTAAGGAATAAAACACGACTAGAAGTTACTCCGCTTGTATCACAGCAACATCCCGACATTTAAATGATTAATGAACTCTACATCACATTTTTTAACTGTTTATAGTTCTATGTAAAGTTATCAAACGTCCAGATGACGTTTTCCAGTTATCGGTCATGCGCCGTACGTTCACCATCCTGTCCTTTTTCTCCCTCAAAAAAGATAACGAGTAAAAAATAAAAAACGCAGCTCATCAAAGCGTAAACTTTCTGTCCTGAAACGTTACATAAGCATCAGAAATCCTTTATTAATAAAAAAAAAAATTTAGATTGCATGGAAAGTCCAGCGTAGAAATCCCTGCCAAGGAGCTGTTGCTATGGCAACAATAAAGCATTAGATGGAGCACATTAAAGCAATTCGGCTGAAACGAAATTGAATGCCGCTTCTTCTGATGATCCAAGAACTCCGTGATATCGTACGGACAAAAAGTTTCGGATGTAAGCACATGATGCGTGTGAAGTTGTGGCTAAAACGTTTACAGTAAGCTTCATTAAATACCCCTTGGCACAATGAGAAGAACTCTACACCAAGTTTATTACAGCACTAGTATTCCAGGCAATTTATTTGGGAATATAACAGAAAGGGTGGAAAGAAAGAGAAATAAAACTGCTAGTTACAGTCTGTAGAAAAGAACCAATTTACATCGAGGCATCAGATCTCTGCTCTGAATTAAACTGGCATGCGGAGCGTCGTTTCCAATTACGGTGATGGTTTGTACGGTTTGGCCAGCTGTTGCTTTAACATGTTATAGGTTCAGACAGCTGCACAGCACCATCCCAGTTAGCACTAAGCTTAGTTACAGCGCCAAACAGCTCACGTGCTTTTAATTATTACTGTTACATCACAAGACACGAGTCACTGCATTCGTCGCACCTTCGGAAGTCCGAACTGGGAATCGCGTCACAAGGTGGAGAATAAAACCATGGACGCATCCGTGGTCTTCTTTTGTGAGCAACAAGTTAAGCGGCTATCTGTGACAACAGATCCTGAAAACACACCAGTGTGTAGCCACTGTTACAGCTTATAAATGAGGGATCGAAAGCAAAACTTTGTGCACGCGGTATAGCGTGACTTGCTGAACTCGGGGTCGAGGACTTGGTTTTGCTGCAAGTCAGATTTCTGTGTTTGGTTTTTGCAAGTCAGAGGTCAGAGCTTAAGTCAAATGCAAGATAAATATTCCTGAAAGAAATAAAATAAAATAAAATAAAAATAAACAAATAAAAAATGAATAAAATAAAATAAAATAAAATAAAATAAAATATTTTTTGCGGCTTGATTTTGCAACAGCTTTTTTCAAAATATGGATTTTTTTTTTTTTTGTTTGGAAAACTACTTGAATTGATTGAATTTTAAGCACAGCATTCATCTTTTACACATTCACCAGTGAAGAAAAACATGGATTTCCTATGATGGCTGTACTCATGTTCAATACAATGTGAACCGAAAGAGAGCTTTGGCTGAATGCGTGGTTTTATGACACATCACGTTTTTGTAGAAAGGTTTGCTTGATTTTGCATTCAAGTCTCTTATTTTTAAATTCATTTTTAATATTTCACATTCACTATCATAGAACTAGTGTATATTAATTTCAATAATTTCAAAATTGACTTCCTAGATAACATGACAGGAAGTATTGAGACTGCAGAAATAGAATGTAGACATTGTAGTATTGTTAAAAGGGGCAGGGGTAAAATGAAGGCTTCTAAATCATTTACACACACACACACACACACACACACACAGTTAGCCATACACATGCTCTTACACGCACACAAAGGCATGCTAAGTACTGGAGTAGTGGAGTGTGTGTGAGGGCTCGATAACAATAACACCACATGTAGTGATAGTAATTACATGCACAGGAATATAAAAACACACACAACTCCACTACATGCATCGAAGGAACAAGTGATCAAAAAAAGAAGAAGGAAAAAATAAATAAATAAATCACCAGTACACTGGAGCTTCATTCCCCCGGCATGGAAATCAGCTTATGGGACATTTTCAATCAGTATAAACAAATGAACGATTTTATTGCTGCAAGTCTGATATAAAATGAGTCAGGACCTTAGAGAAAATTTTTGTGTTGGAAGATAACACCTTCAAATTTTTAGAAGTTTATGAGCAAGCACTTGGGGTGTCTCGGAGAGCAGAAATAGGTTTAATATCACAATTTATTTTACATTTGTCTGGAAAAAAAAAAAACTAACCTTGGAACTTTTCTATGAATATATTACCCCAGTAGGGTAGTTACAAACAGAAATACTTATGGAAAACTACAACCAAGCCCTACTTTCATATGAGACACTGTGGAGTGTGCCACAACAAAAAAAAAGGGGGGGGGCTTAAACCATCACTGCAATGACAATTTCAATTCATGGAAAATCAGCTTTATACACCAAAAGTTTTGGGATATCTGCCTTTACATGCCCATGAATGAAATATGGAGTTGAGTTATAGCCGCCCCTTGCAGCTATAACAGCTTCAACTCTTCTGGGAAGGCTTTCAACAAGGTTTAGAAATGTGTTTATGGGAATTTTTGACCATTCCTCTAGAAGCGCATTTGTGAAGTCAGGCACTGATGTTGGATGAAAAGGTCTGGATCACAGTCTCTGCTCTAATTCATCCCCAAGCTGTTCTATGGGGTTGAGGTCAGGACTCTGTGCAGGCCAGTCAAGTTCCTCCACACCAAACTCGCTCATCCATGTCTTTATGGACCTTGCTCTGTGCACTGGTGTGCAGTCATGTTGGAACAGGAAGGGGTCATCCCCAAACTGTTTCCACAAAGTTGTGAGCATTAAATTGTCCAAAATCTCTTGGTATGCTGAAGCATTAAGAGTTCCTTTCACTGGAACTAAGGGGCCAAACCCAACCCCTGACTTCAAAGATTTGGACTTTGGATTATCAACATACGCATTTTTTTTTTCCTTGAACAAGACGAATATCCATGCCTCAGCCTTCTTCACTGTTGCTCTGATGTTTCTGATATTAAAAACAAACAACTGAAGATGTATTTTACATCGCCACAGACGCTGATATGCACCCTGAGGATTATCTATTTATAAACAAGTCCAGCGTTTGGGGATTATTTCCTGTTTTCCCGTGATTACATATTAATGGATACATGACTTATTCATTTGTGATTTCTGTAAACGTCTTTGTTCCCTGTTCCATCGGTCACAGTGTTCTGTCCTTGCTCGTGATGTTTTTCTGTCCCAGCCTTGAGCATTTATCTATATGCTCATGTGTGTGTGTGTGTGTGTCATCCTGCAGGCATCAGTATATAGTCTACAGGACTCCAAGGTTGTCTTTGTGCAGGCAATAAACCGTCGCTTTTTTATTAGAGAGCTATTGGTCTCCTGATTCCTCAGTCATGTTACTTCTGAAGAAACCGACGCTCATCCAAAACGATTTACTCAAGAGGTCTGGGGATAGAGAAGGATTTCTCTGGTTGTGTTTTGTCAGATGTTTGAAGTTCGCTGAGCAAAACAACACACATTCAGCCAAAAAAAAAAATGTTCAGCATCATATTACTCAACATATTACTCTGTTTGTTCCATATTAGTCATAACCATTACAGCACCACTAACCAAATATCTTCTGTCACGCATGTGTGTGTATCCGAGGCTGATTTCCTGCACTGACTGGTCTTGGCCACTCCTACAAATAAACCTCTCGTTTTATATTTTTTTAAAATGTTTTTGCAATGAGAACTAGCATCCTCACTGAGCACTTAACAGGAGACGAGAGTCTCAGAACGAACAGCTTCCAACATCAGGTTCCACTTCTGTCAGCTTGGAACAGGAATCTACGGCTACAGCGAGCAGATCGAGTCTGACAAAAGAGCAGGTGAGGCTTTATTTCCAGGCGATCTGTCCAGGTTTGGTGATTCTGTGCACAACGTTCTTGTTCCTGGCTGACACGAGTGAAACCTGATGTATTCCTCTGCTGTTGGAGCTCCTCTGCCTCAAAAAATATATAGAAACTCTAATAGAGCTCTGGTGGTGGTAGCATTGCCTCATGTTAAATCCAGACATTATAGTGAGTAGAGGATAAACACTAATATTACTGGGGTTTTTACTATTTATTTTTAATTTTTTTTTAGTAGACATAATGTCCTCCATCAAACTGTATTTATTTGTAACCAAAGAAAGAAGCATTTAAGTGGTAAAAAAAATTAGATTTTGATAAATAGATTTATTTTTCTTGAATTTTCCAATTTTAATAAATTGGTTTTTTTCTTGAATTTTCCAATTTTAATAAATTGGTTTTTTTCTTGAATTTTCCAATTTTAATAAATAGATTTATTTTTCTTGAATTTTCCAATTTTAATAAATTGAATGTAATTTTTACTAAATATTTCACCACTTAAAAAAAATGGGTTTTTTTTGGGGGGGGGGTTACAAATAAATACAACTTGATATAAGACATTATGTATACATTTAAAAAAAAAAAAAAACCCTCTAACATTAGTTTATACTCATTTAATAGAACAGAATATCACCTAAAATATCTGGATAAAATTGTCTGCAAATTTACCTTCACATTTCTGGCATTTGGCAGACGCCATTACCCAGAGTGACTTACATTTTATCTCATTTTATACAACTGAACAATTGAGGTTTAAGGGCCTTGCTCAGGGGCCCAGCAGTCTAACACCTTCACCACATCCCCTGTACCACCACCATGTTTAAGCAACTAGATTAATACATATCTAATTACTCAGAGACTCCTATCTTGTGTCTTGTGTACATCCAATATATCGTCAATTAATTGAGTGCTGAAATTACTTTATACATCCATACATTATCACCACCAGCAAATTTCTATCAGTAAGCAGTATACGGAAGAGATGTTTTCCTGTTCAGCATGGGTGTAAAGTGTGTAAATGAGTGGCTCTCAATTTCTCGTCAGCTCTCCTCTGACCTCTGAGCTACTCACCTGCCACTCACAGGATGTTTTACTGTTTTATCTGAAAATCCCAAGAGATCAGCAGTTTCGGAAATCCAATAGACAGCCATGTCACGGAGATCACATCTTTCCTCGTTCTGATATTTTGATGGGAATATTAACTAAAGCTTCTGACCTGTAAGTGCGTGCTTTTATGCATTTGTGCTGCCGCCACACGACTGGCTGATTGGATATTTGCATAAATATGCAGGTGTATAGGTGGCTGGGGATCAGTGAGTGGACATAAAAAGAAAAATTGATCCACTTAGAGCCTTCCTGCAGCTTTCGGCGAGCGGATCGATGGTGTGAGATAACAATTAATGATGGATGTTGGTATTCCAAGTGCCTTATGAACTGACGATTTGATTCTGTATTTTTGTGTACGTGTTTCCTTTCGAAACAGGAAGTCAGAATCAAACATCTTTCATCTGATTTCAACAACCGATCTATACGCTACACTTCTCACTGACCCTGATGTGAGACGTGAATTTAGATGGAGCTTGTAGGATCTTGCACTGCCAAAAAGTCGGAGTAACTTGTTCAAGTATTCTAAAGCACAGACTTTCATCCAGCAGGCCAGGGGTTGTTTGTTAGCGGCCTGCAGCAGAGATTTTTGTCTTTCTGCTGTCAGTCTTTTTTTTTTCCTTGTTCCCCGTGGGATGTCTAATGTTCTCAATGCCACAGGGGGCGAGGGAAAAGACTGCCAGTTAACACGAGGCAGTGAAATAAGAGAGAAACAAGGATTCTCTGTCTCTTACATATACATATATAGGCACACTCACACGCCTCATTATCTCCAAAGTCTTGCTCGCTAGTTGTGTCATACACATCATTTCATCAAGCATCATCATTTGGTCATGCCATAGTGCTGCTGACGTTCCTGTACTGAGTCTGAGCTAAAGAAATAAGCATGCAGGAAGCAGCATGACCAACACCACTAACACTAACAACCCAGGTTTCATGCCAACTAGCAGCTACTGTAGGATGATATCTGCAGGTTTGGCCAGGGGTCTGGGTGCGGAGACTAAAAACTGGAGGAAGACACCATCATCACAGAAAGGGAAAATAACAACAACAACTACAAAAGACATTGTGGTGTTTGTGCATCTCCAGCGCTGAGAGTCGTCTACACAAAGCGCTAAGAACGTCGGGTTTGTGTTCATGAGGACGCGGCTGAAGGCAAGGCTGAGCTGCCAAACAGAGTTCCATAATTATCATAGTACCCAGACATGGTCATGCATAATACATCACACATGCATAAAAGCGTGCACACACACACACACACACACACAATGTTCATCATATGTTAATACTAATGGTGGATAGAGCTTCATGCAGGACCTGCATATGCAAATATTCGAGATCATTAACTTTACATCAAAGGCAACATTTCCATTAACACACACACACACACACACTCTCTGGATATCTGGCATATATGCGAATCAAAACAGCACTGGTTAGCAGAAAGAAGCTGGAAGATTCCCCTACAGTGTGGTGTATGGTGTATGTATTTTTGCCTTCCTGGTAAGTTACCACTCTGATGGTCAGCGAGAGATGGAATAAAACGTGCCAAGGTGGTAAAAGAAAAATAAATAAATAAAAAAAGAGTAGCATATTCCAGCACTAATCCATACACCTGCACTGACATCACACCTTTTATTGTCAGTCATTGAAAAGTATGGTGGCTGAGAAGTGCAAAACAAAATAACAGATCAGAAAACACAGTAGCAATTTAGACAAAGCAGAAAAGCTAAATATAGTTGGTGAATTGAATTCTTATCACTGATTGGACGCGACATCTGTCACTCAAGATAGTAAAAAGTGGTAGAAAACATGTGTATGAACGAAGCTCTGCTTTTATAACGCTCCTCAACCTGAAATAGTTTGGTCTTGCGTTCTTTAGGTGTGTTTTTAGACATCGCAAAATAATCTTCATGCCATGATACGCTATCAGTATATCCGCGAAATCACGCCATATGAACGTCCATCCTTAAAGTAGTGTAGAATTTACTTATAAATATAAATATACACAGATCAGGCATAACATTATGACCAACCAACTAATATTGTGTCGGTTCCCATTTTGCTGCCGAAACAGCCCTGACCCGTCCTGCACTGTGTATTCTGACACCTTTCTATCAGAACCAGCATTAACTTCTTCAACCGTAGCTCGTCTGTTGGATCGGATCACACGGTCCAACCTTCGCTCCCCACGTGCATCAGTGAGCCTTGGCCGTCCATGACCCGGTCGCCGGTTCACCACTGTTCCTTCCTTGGACCACTGTTGATAGATACTGACCACTGCAGACCGGGAACACCCCACAAGAGCTGCAGTTTTGGAGATGCTCTGATCCAGTCGTCTAGCCATCACAATTTGGCCCTTCATCAAACTCGCTCAAATCCACTCCTTAATTGTAACTACTCTTGACTCTGTTTGTCACCACCTGACGTTTTTGTATTTCCCTGGAACGCTGTAACTACATGCAGATGCGACATTCAGGTTTTTCTGTGACTGAACAAAGCACATGATGATGCGTCGCACGCAGCTCGGTTTCTGCATATGGCACCGCAGTGTGGGCTTAACATTGCAACGTTCCTCTATTTATATCAGAAATTTGCGAAAGATAACAAGAACTACACCTGCTGTATGAACCCGGACGTACGAATGTCTTTATTTCCAACCGTTTATCCCTATCTAATATCGAATATCTGCCAAACCAGTTGTTTTTCCATTCTCACATATGGTGTAGCAGCTATAAAGAGTTAAACACGACAAAATGTGCAACGTATTAGCAACATCCTCTGTCCTTAGATTGCTGCTTGGTGGAAAAACGTAAAAGAACATCTTTATCTCTGACGTTACACACACACACACACACACACGCACACGCCCCGGATAAACCCGAGTCTCGCTCTAGTCAAGATGTCTGCTGGTATAATTGAGGCATGATCTTCAAGCTGGCTTCAAGAGCACTTCTACCCCTCAGCCGAGAGGCTTCTCCAGTTCAGCGGAGTGCTGGGAAACTTCGACCCGTTCTACTATGACGATGTTGTGAAAGGTGCTAGGGTTGTGAAAGACAAGTGAGAGAGAAAGAGAGAAAGGCAGGAAGAGTTCATGGCAGAGTAGCTTTACTCCTGAGCTGCTGCTTCTGCCTCGCTGTCAGAGGTTTTATCGGCAGCAACCTCTTTTTGTCTGCCGTCGTGGAGATCGATACGGGTCTCCACCTCTGCCGGCAGAGTGAATTTGTGAAACGATCCATTCCGCAGCGGGAACATCACTGTTGGTTATAGAAGTGAATATTTAATGCCCGGCCGTTTTTTTACTGGCCAGAGCTTACTGCATTTCTTGTGTTTTATCACTGGATATGAAGAGCAGGTTTACAGTATCTGAACACCATCATGGATCGAGTCATGCGCGGTTAGTTGTTAGTACTAAAAGGTTGTTTTTTAAAAATAAGTAAATAAATAAATAAATAAAATCTATAGAAAAGATCGCATGACTTGACTGACCAGAATCAATTCAATTTATTTGTATAGCACTTTTAACAATAGACAAGCGGTCAACTTGAGCATTAATCACAGAAGTGCCCTGATGTCTAATACTGCTAAGCCCCTCTCATTACATGGACACAAGTTGCCCATCACACCCATACGTACTTCTTCACCAAACTGTACAGAATGTCACTGTATGATGTAACATTACAACTTCCCTTTTATAAGAAGCTCGAACCATGGCTGACGATGCACAAAGCGAGCTCGGTGAAGACACGAGGATGAAGAGGAAGTAGTACTCGAGTAGCCTGATTCCAACCCCGAAGACCACCTCAAGAATTCCTGAAGCATTCGAGCCCTCATAAGCAGACGGCGGTTTATTCCCACAAGCTGTCAGACTCCTCGGTACTCAGGGACGGGGACTGATATCTTTGGGAACTGCCATCCTTGCACTCAATCTGCAATATTTAAATGCTGTTTTTGCTCATCACATCACAAAACAATATGCACTCACTCAGAAGCAAACAGACTGTATACTGTTCATCGCTATTCCACGTCTCTGTCTTGCACAAGGTTGCACTATATGTAAATAGGTTCATTTTAAGCACCAGCGTCCCTGTGCATCAGCTATATACGGTCGAAATGACAATAAAAGCTTCATGAAGAACTGGGACATTCACTAAACCCCATCAGGGCCTGACCTCACTAATGCTCTCAGAAAGCTCCATGGAGGAGCCGAGGATGAAGTGAAAGAGCCCAATAAACACTTCTGGGATAAACTGAAACCTCGGGTCTCCTCATTTAACATCAGACCCTGACATCACCAACGCTCCTGGAGCCGAATGAACACAAAATCCCCCACAGTCTTCACTCTAGGATCTAGTGGAAAGTCTTCCTGAAAGAGTGGAGGTTATGATAACAGGGAAGTGGGGATTAAATGCAGAACAGGATGTCCAACAAGCATGAGTGTGTTATGGGCAGCTGTCCCCAAACATTTGGCCTGAGAGTGTATTTGTTCCTTCATTCATCCTTTTTCCTTCCACTTTTCCTGGTAGGATTTGCAGTGGCTTTCCTTAAGCACTAGTTACAGTGACATTTTCGTGGGCGTTATATTTGAAGGCAAGTCTTAGGCCAAATTACAAACCGGGGGGAAAAAAGAAAGAAAGAAAAAATAAACACCCAGACGGCTTTGTCCATGTGATTGTTCAATCATTCCTTATTCATTGGAGTAGTGTGTGGGCTGGAACAAACCATTGTGTGCATGCATGTGTGTGTAAAAAAATACCGCTTGAAATAGACAACATTAGCAGGAAACCCTCAAGGCTAAACCACAGAAAGGGAAGTGAGTCCGATGTGCCAACGAGAAGAAGTTTCATGAAAACACCCAGACGAATGATTTACGCTTTAATGCTAATTCAACACACACCACATTTCACACTTTTATTCAGTATTGCTAAATGTTGGAGGAAAGATAAACCCAGAACTGTGTGGTGTGGTGAAGTGACCAGTGAGCCCTCTTCCTCTACTGTGCTTCAGTAACTTCCTGTGCTTATTGTGACGGATAGTGCATTACGGCTCGTTTGATAAACACGCGGTCTCTCAGTGCTGCAAATGCGAACGTGATCGGATGACCACTCCGTCCAGAAAGCAGTCTGATCCACGTAGTATCAGTAAGAGTGATAGACTAATCATCTTTCACATGGAGGCTTTAAAGATAAAAGGCTACAACTGACACTGTAATGATTAGCAATAAAAGTAAACCTGTGCATCATATTACACTAAGGAACGTCTCGGATCTTAAAAGGCACTCTGTGGACAAACTTGCTGATTCGGAAAACTTCCGGCTTAATGATGGATGGAGGAAGCCATGTCGGTGGCGGCGGTGGCGGAGTCTGGCAGATTCCGACGCCTTGCCTCGGTAGAATCCGCAAAAAATGAGTCTGGATCTAGGCTCTTCGAGGCGGCTCGCACGGCTGACTCAAAACTAGCTGCGTGGGATTTCGCACGGTCTCGCGCTCACACCTCTCCGTTTCATGCAAAGTGATAATGTGTTAACGGAACATTAAAGCCAAAAGAAAGGGAAAAGAAAAGAAAAAGAAAAACAAAACACTTTTCCCCGTGAAGTTAACTGCAGGATCGGCTTCATCCGGTATTAGTCAACTAGTCAGATAGAGTCCTACGGTCAGGAGATGGACGCGACAAAGAGCTGTAGTGCAGAAAGTAGCACAAAAGCACAAAGGATCACGAACCGATTTCCAATACGAAGCCTGGCACCAACACTATGTGAAATTAAATAGCGCATTTTACATCCGTTAACCCGATGGAGGTGTTACTCTGATCGATACGCATTACTGTCAAGCTCGGTGCCACAGCGTCCCATACACACACTATGTATACAGTATAGCTAGCGCCTTACTACAAGCTGCACGTAATTATAACCCAGATCTTTCACACAGCATCACATCTAAGACACCGAGACAGAGCATTAGATGTTTGATGAAGACCGGCGGTACAGAAGGATGAGAGGAACGCCTCATTTTCTGGCATGATGCTGATCAAGCGCGTTCAGCTGCCATTTCATCTCTTCTACTCTTCAAGACGTTAGAGGAAGAAGAAACTCCGAGGTCCTTTCGGAATTTCATAACGTTCCTTTCACAACGTCTCGGGTGACTTCAGCCCTGCGACACTGAAATACTGCTTCAGATCTCTTTAGGGCTTTACTGTGTCATGGCTGACCCGGTGCTCTGACCCCAGCTTTCTAACAAGCTGCCACATGTGAAGGAAATATTTCCACTGTGCTATAATGTAGATGTGACAAATAAAGGCTTCTTATTAAAAATATATGAGCTGCTTTTATCATAACATAAAAGCTAAAATATATTTTTTTTTAAAAAAGGAAAAAAGGGGAAAAGAAAGAACAGTGCATGTTGGTCTAAACTTTAAAATATATTTAAAATATGTAGCATTTTATAATATATGCAATATATTTAATATATATTAAAATAAATATTTTATATATATTTAGATAAAATATATTTCATTTTAATAACTTCAGTAGGAAAAGCATTTCCGAATTTGTTATCTGTTATCATCATTATAATTTTATTATTAACAGTAGTAGTAGTCATAATAATAATAATAATAATAATAATACTTTATTTAATTGTTTGATTTATTATTATGATAATTTTTTTAATTATTTATTCATTTTACTTTATTTCTAAGAATAATTTTTGTTGTAATAACCTATTTTTTTTTTGGTTTGATATTTTATTCATTTCTCATCTATTTAGTATAAAAATTCACACATCATTTATTCCGACTTTTTAAATCAATGAAATAGTCCACTGTTTCTATAAAGCTTTTGTAAGACTTTGTTGAAAGTGCTTATTCAGATAAAACTGAACTGAATTGGCTCAGGGTGGATCTGAAGCTTTGGAGCATGATTTCTCGTGCGTCTCCATGCGAGTGGATTTTCTCCTCAGGAGACGTAGAGAAGACGTAGAGAAGGCGTAGAGAAGACAGAGAAGACGTAGAGAAGGCGTAGAGAAGACATAGAGAAGACATACTCTTACCTGCAGGGCTGGAATCAGTGTGGATGAAGAACGGCTTCCTGCGCTATGGAGCTTGTGATCCCTCCTGTGAGGCTGCTAATCGCACATACCTCCTGTTAGAACACACACACACACACACACAAATACTTGGATTAGATTAGATCGGATCAGCTTTCCTCAAAACATAAACAAAACATATACAAATCTTTTCTACGTAGCTTTGACCTTTGGCCGTTCCTCTTTCTGTGAAGAAACTTAGTCTTATTATCTTTTAGTCTTATTATCTTTTAGTCTTATTATCTTATAGTCTTTATTCTCATTCCCATCTTCCGTCTGACTTTCGTCTCTATATTTTACACTCTCTGTACGGAAATTGTGTGTGTGTGTGTGTGTACATACACTATATTGCCAAAAGTATTCGCTCACCCATCCAAATAATCAGAATCAGGTGTTCCAATCACTTCCATGGCCACAGGTGTATAAAATCAAGCACCTAGGCATGCAGACTGTTTTTACAAACATTTGTGAAAGAATGGGTCGCTCTCAGGAGCTCAGTGAATTCCAGCGTGGAACTGTGATAGGATGCCACCTGTGCAACAAATCCAGTCGTGAAATTTCCTCGCTCCTAAATATTCCACAGTCAACTGTCAGCTGTATTATAAGAACGTGGAAGTGTTTGGGAACGACAGCAACTCAGCCACGAAGTGGTAGGCCACGTAAACTGACGGAGCGGGGTCAGCGGATGCTGAGGCGCATAGTGTGAAGAGGTCGCCAACTTTCTGCAGAGTCAATCGCTACAGACCTCCAAACTTCATGTGGCCTTCAGATTAGCTCAAGAACAGTGCACAGAGAGCTTCATGGAATGGGTTTCCATGGCCGAGCTGCTGCATCCAAGCCATACATCACCAAGTGCAATGCAAAGCGTCGGATGCAGTGGTGTAAAGCACGCCTCCACTGGACTCTAGAGCAGTGGAGACGCGTTCTCTGGAGTGACGAATCGCGCTTCTCCATCTGGTAATCTGATGGACGAGTCTGGGTTTGGCGGTTGCCAGGAGAACGGTACTTGTCTGACTGCATTGTGCCAAGTGTAAAATTTGGTGGAGGGGGGATTATGGTGTGGGGTTGTTTTTCAGGAGCTGGGCTTGGCCCCTTAGTTCCAGTGAAAGGAACTCTGAATGCTTCAGCATACCAAGACATTTTGGACAATTCCATGCTCCCAACTTTGTGGGAACAATTTGGAGCTGGCCCCTTCCTCTTCCAACATGACTGTGCACCAGTGACCAAAGCAAGGTCCATAAAGACATGGATGACAGAGTCTGGTGTGGATGAACTTGACTGGCCTGCACAGAGTCCTGACCTCAACCCGATAGAACACCTTTGGGATGAATTAGAGCGGAGACTGAGAGCCAGGCCTTCTCGTCCAACATCAGTGTGTGACCTCACAAATGCGCTTCTGGAAGAATGGTCAAAAATTCCCATAAACACACTCCTAAACCTTGTGGACAGCCTTCCCAGAAGAGTTGAAGCTGTTATAGCTGCAAAGGGTGGACCAACGTCATATTGAACCCTATGGATTAGGAATGGGATGTCACTTAAGTTCATATGCGAGTCAAGGCAGGTGAGCGAATACTTTTGGCAATATAGTGTATGTATATAAGAGATGGAGAGAAACTGGTGAAGTGAGAATCACTTATTCGGCGGCTCTCACACGCACACTGCTCTGGCCTGCAGCTTTCTCAGACGGCATGAATAAAATATCAGCATGCAGCGCAACATCTCTATCAAAAGAGAGCCGATCAGGAGATCAACCTTCCACACACGTCTCCCCCGACACACACACACACACACACACGACACTCTCATGCCAGAAGCGTGTAGGGCAGAGGGCATTGTTTAGTGTCCGGTCGACAGAAAACACTTTTCTCATTCTGAATCCCTCTGGCTGCGTGTGTATGTGAGCGTGCGAGTCTGTTTAATCAAACCTCACGTAAACCCGATTATATCCCAGGTGTGTGTGTGTGTGTGTGTGTGTGTGTGACAGCGCTACTCGGAGAGCCTCGAAGGTGCCATGGCAACAGCTGCTACACGAACAAAGAAGCAATTAAAGGTCCTCGGCTGCGTTGGGCACATCACACACCCTTTCTGTTTCAGATGTGCGAGTGAAATAAAGCTTATACTCCCTGG
>NC_080732.1:12401849-12546849 GCF_019097595.1 Hemibagrus wyckioides | reverse complement strand
AAACTATACTCGAGGAACTTAGTGTGTTTTTGTGTGAAGATAAACACGTAACGAGGCTGCACGAATACATTAGATCACATCTCTGTGATCTGTAGTTTGACTGGAGTCTGCAGCCAAGATATAAAACTCAGCACCGCTATTCCTCTTCTTCACTATGATAGAAGAAGAAAACATGTCAGAAAGCTTTAAATAGACCTTTTTTTCCAGGTCCTATATGATATACTCCGCTAAACAAACGACAAGTAGACGTGTTAAATAATTGACTAAATGAACCGTCTCATATAAAATCTGCCAGTGACTGATTTCACATCACGCATGACTGTTAGCAGAATTGCTATCAGCGGAACAAGTAGCTTTAAACAGCTGTCTTGAAGGACGCACTGTGCTCTCGTCATCCTCATAAAGTTTTATATTAAATGCTTATTATTACTGATCAGGAATTTCAACACAAATAAGTGAATAAATAAATGTCACAAATAAAATTAAATAAACAAACAAATTAAAAATAAATAAATACAGAAACCACAAAAAATATGTAGCTATACTAATGAAGTGAATATAAAAAAAAAATAAAATAAAAAATATCGTTGCTTGTAAAACTGGTCAATCCTTCACGTTTCCTGCTCCTGTGTGTAATACGTTACGCCATGTGTTCATATTTCCTGTCAATCACATATTAATCACAAGCAAATGGCAATCCTGGAAGTGCTGGAAGAACCGAAGCAAAGTCCGAGGTCACTATTTCACAAACGTGTTTTATTGTGGGTTTTGTTAATAAGTTAGAGATAACAGATACAACCTCCAGCTCTCTCTGTTCCTCACTGAACTGCTCCCAAGATTCTTAGCCGGTTGCCAAGCCCAGGTTCAATGGGAGGGTTGCGTCAGGAAGGGCATCCGGTGTAAAACCTGAGCTGAACTGAAACATGCTGACTAAATCATGTGGATACTGATATTTGAACTCATTTATCCTCATATACTGATAGTTATCCTCATATACTGATATTTATACTCATTTATACTCATATACTGATATTTATCCTCATATACTGATAGTTATCCTCATATACTGATATTTATACTCATTTATACTCATATACTGATATTTATCCTCATATACTGAGTTATCCTCATATACTGATATTTATACTCATTTATCCTCATATACTGATATTTATCCTCATATACTGATATTTATACTCATTTATACTCATATACTGATATTTATCCTCATATACTGATATTTATACTTATTTATACTCATCTAATGATATTTATCCTCATATACTGATATTTATCCTCATATACTGATATTTATCCTCATATACTGATATTTATACTTATTTATACTCATCTATTGATATTTATCCTCATCTATTGATATTTATCCTCATATATTGATATTTATCCTCATATACTGATATTTATATTCATCTATTGATATTTATACTTATGTACTGATATTTATCCTCATAAACTGATATTTATCCTCATTTATACTCATATACTGATATTTATACTTATTTATACTCATCTATTGATATTTATCCTCATATATTGATATTTATCCTCATATACTGATATTTATCCTCATATACTGATATTTATCCTCATATACTGATATTTATATTCATCTATTGATATTTATACTTATGTACTGATATTTATCCTCATAAACTGATATTTATCCTCATTTATACTCATATACTGATATTTATACTTATTTATACTCATATACTGATATTTATCCTCATACACTGATATTTATATTCATCTATTGATATTTATACTTATGTACTGATATTTATCCTCATATACTGATATTTATACTCATTTATACTCATATACTGATATTTATACTTATTTATACTCATCTATTGATATTTATCCTCATCTACTGATATTTATCCTCATATACTGATATTTATCCTCATACACTGATATTTATCCTCATATACTGATATTTATACTCATTTATACTCATACTGATATTTATACTTATTTATACTCATCTATTGATATTTATACTCATATACTGATATTTATCCTCATTTATCCTCATATACTGATATTTATCCTCATACACTGATATTTATCCTCATATACTGATATTTATACTCATTTATACTCATATACTGATATTTATACTTATTTATACTCATCTATTGATATTTATACTCATCTATTGATATTTATCCTCATATACTGATATTTATCCTCATTTATACTCATATACTGATATTTATCCTCATATACTGATATTTATACTCATTTATACTCATATACTGATATTTATACTTATTTATACTCATCTATTGATATTTATACTCATCTATTGATATTTATCCTCATATACTGATATTTATCCTCATTTATCCTCATATACTGATATTTATCCTCATATACTGATATTTATCCTCATTTATACTCATATACTGATATTTATACTTATTTATACTCATCTATTGATATTTATCCTTATATATTGATATTTATCCTCATATACTGATATTTATACTCATTTACTGATATTTATATTCATCTATTGATATTTATACTTATGTACTGATATTTATCCTCATATACTGATATTTATACTCATTTATCCTCATATACTGATATTTATACTTATTTATACTCATCTATTGATATTTATCCTCATAAATATTTATACTCATTTATCCTCATATACTGATATTTATACTTATTTATACTCATATACCGATATTTATACTTATTTATACTCATCTGTTGATATTTATACTCATATACTGATATTTATACTCATATACTGATATTTATCCTCATATACCGATATTTATACTTATTTATACTCATCTGTTGATATTTATACTCATATACTGATATTTATACCCATTAGCTTGTTAACAAAACACGCGCTGTCATGGATGTGTGTTTGGGTTTTTCCAGACTTTGCAGCTTGAGTACGACAGAAATTCCCAGTTCAGCCTCGCACTTCGGCGTTACTCAGCAGTATTAATAAACAGTGTGCTTAGCACTTTCTCGTTCTCCATTCAGAAACTGGAGAAACATTGCTTTGGCACTCTCACTCCTTCACAGCATGTGTGGAGGAGGAGACGTTCACGCTCGCACAAACATCATGAGGTTTATTCTTAGCAAATTACATTTGGTTTACCATTTGAGACTTTTTAACGAATTATTTAAAGGAAAATATAAATGTAGAGCGCAGTGTGGTTGTACTGCTATACGATGTGGATGTAGTAGCTTAGTGGTTAAGGTGTTGGGATAATGATCAGAAGGTTAGGAGTTCAAATCCCTGGGCCCCTGAGCAAGACCCTTAACCTAGTTGCATTAAAAATGTAAGTCGCTCTGGATAAGGACGTCTGCCAAATGCCATAAGTGTAAATGTTGAAGCAATGTCACATAATATCATGATACACTGATCAGCCAGACCATCTGACTAGTATTGTGGAGGTTCCACTTGCTCTAACCCACTGAGGCTCGAGTGTCCTATCATAGCCAGAGTTAACTTTTTCAGCAGTTTATGCTACAGTAGCTCTTCTGTGGGCTCGGACCAGAAGCCCTATCCTTCCCTCTATGAGCCTGAGGCGCACTGGGACCCTGTCACTGGTTCACTAGTTGTCCTTCCTTGGAGCACCACACAAGACCTGCTGTATTAGAGACGCTCTGACCCTGCTGTCTAGCAATCAAAGTCACTCTGACCTTTAGACTTGCCCATTTTTCCTGCTTCCACCACATCAACTTAGAGAAGTGACTGTTAAGTGCCACTGTAATGAGATGATAATCAGTGTTATTCACCTCACTTGTCATTGGTTTTATTGTTATAGCTGATCTGTGTCTATACCAATAGCAGTTTATAGTCCGGCTTGAACACACAAAGTTTAATGAGGCACTGAAGCTGTACACAGAGCTGCACAAATAAGCAATTCATCACAAGCCAAAAGAGCAAGTACAAGCTCCAGTGTGTTCCCCAAACTAAGGTTTCAGTTGCACAGAAATCTAATTGGCTGAGCTGAAAAAACATGGAAGCTAACACCTTAACATGTGAAAGCTAGTTGCGATCATTTAACACACTAACCATTTTTGATTTCTCTTAATATGTTTAACTACAAGGTGACACAAGGTGTGTTGTGCTAGCAGGAGAGTTAAGAAACAGTGTTTTTTGTTTCTTAGGGTTTCCACATCTGCACGTTCCTGATACAGAAAAGGTCGCCTGTCATCCGAGCGAGCTAATTAACCGGCAACCAGCTCACACGTCTGTGATGCAGCAGTTGGTGGGATTCGTTAGCAGGTGCTATAGTTACAGCATCCAGATGAAGAGCATCAAGTTTAAACACACACAGAATAAAATCTACTGTTTAGCAATGTTGTATCTTGGACATAAAACTCTGCTTGTCCAAGTTAACCAATTTGCTCATACTGGAACCTTACTATACAGCTGTGGACACCTGACCATCTTACTCAAATTGTTGCTTGTTGACCATCCCATTCCATTCCTGATTTAGTGGAAATTTGTGTTCATTCAGCCACAAAGACGCTGGGTTGTTGATCAGAGGATTGGGTTTCAAGCCCCACTGTTGGGCAATTGATCAAGGCCCCTTAACCCTCTGTGCTCCAGGGGCACTGTGTCATAGCTGCCCCTGTGCTCTGACCCCAACTTCCTCAGCTGGGATACGCGAGGAAAAGAATTCTACCCTGCTGTAATGTATGTGTGGCGATAATAAAGACTTATTCTTCTAAAAAGCATTATTGAGGAACAGTCAGTGTTCTGGTTCATCCCAAAGGTGTTCCGTGGGGCTGAGGTCAGGAAACTTGAGTCCTTCCACACCAACTGTATCAA
Organism: Hemibagrus wyckioides; assembly: GCF_019097595.1. Taxonomy (NCBI): domain Eukaryota; kingdom Metazoa; phylum Chordata; class Actinopteri; order Siluriformes; family Bagridae; genus Hemibagrus; species Hemibagrus wyckioides. Next base: position 12,542,009 of record NC_080732.1, on the reverse strand, counting down.
ATCATGTCTTCATGGAGCTCGCTTGTAGGCCTTGTCCTTCTGGAACAGCTTTGGAGCTCTGATTCCAGGGAAGGGAAACTGTATGAGTAGTGTCTGCTAAGCATAAGCAACAGTTATGGCTCTGGCTTAGTGAGCACAAGTTCAGAGGTTCAGGCCTCAGCGCTGCCATGCTGCCACTGCTCCTGCTCTTGAACAAAGCCCTTAACCTACTCTGATGTCTGGACACCGTAACGTGTCTGACCGTGTCCAGCTTGAAGAAAAACATTTCACTGTGCTGGAATGTAAATGTGACAAATAACACTACAGCATTCTGTACCAATGTGTACTTCAGACTTGTTTGGAGAAGAGGCACATGTTGGTGTGATGGTCAGGTGGCCATGAACTGGACGCATCACCCTAATCATCATATATTTTTGATATTTCTGGGGGGGGGGGCAAAATCTTACTGAAAGAGGAACGCAGGAGCGAAGCAGAGACAGCGAAGTTCTTTTCCTCTGTCGCTCTTTAAACAACCCACCTACTGAGACTCAGTGTCACTGCAATTTTGTCAATCAGTTTACAAGATTAATGGCAGGCTTAGTCATCACGCACACAGGGGACTCAATTAGTGCCAACACACAGCAGTTGAAGGAGGTGTGCGTTAAACATAACTGAGTAATATAGCGCTTTGCGTCCAAATATTTACAGCTGTGCGCACGATCGCCGGCCTTCGCCGACCTGAGCTTCGTCTTACGGCGGGATCTAATTAAATCTCCAGCTTCTACACAAACAAACAAACACACAGCGCTTCATTCTTCAGCGGATGACATGCAAGCAAAGGCCGGGGCTATTTTCAGAAAGTGACGCTAATGACGACATCCAGATGAAAGGCTGCAAAGCAGATTATTATGTTTCCCAAAAAATAAAAATAAATGGGACCCTTGCCAGATCCCTAGAGCAAAGTCCCAGAGCTACAGCACTGAATTCAACATACAGTCAACTCTATAGAGGTGAATTCACTTCTGCTGACCATTTTACACTGGGTCAAGTTAATTCAGTGCTACGAATAATAGGACTAAGGGTAATGAATGACATAAGAAACTGAAGGGAGCAGGAACATAATCAACAATGTCGTGTGTTGATCCTACAATCACAGCGTTTTTCCCTTTATTAATAAACACCAGATTATCTCTTTAGAGCTGCAAATACAGTCAGGAAACATCTGCAAAATGAGTTCATGTTTTCACATTAAAGCAGCTGTAGCGCTCTCTCGTTTCTCTCTTTCAAAGTAAAAAAGACAAAAAAAAATATACACGCTGTCATGTTACTGAGTGTCCTCGGGACAACGGAGACTCCTTCCAAAACTGCTCGGTAAACATCTCCTCATAATAAACAAACCGTGCTACAAATCAATTCTAACATTAAAACAAGTGCATTCTTTTAAACCTGCGATCTGTTTTCCAGCCGCTGTTATAGAGCATGAATCAACATCTACTGACCAATCAGATCCGAGAACTTTTATAACAAGGAAAAATAGAGCTGAAAGGTTCTTTCTGATTACTGTGCGAGTTAGGATCAGGTGTAAACATGGCAGTTATGTCAACAGGAAGTCCTTACAAGCAGTGCGCGTGTGCCCACATGTCTGTGTGTGTGTGCGTTTATTGTCTCAGACTTAAAGAAGCTAAGCCTGAGCGTGGGATCTTGGGAACGAACCAAGATTACATCAGCACAGCTGCTATCCGCACCCTACCCACAAAGCTGGTGGGAAATGAGGTTATATGAGGAATGAGAGAATATGACTAAGAGAGTAAAGAGAGATGGAGAGAAACAGACAGTCAGACAGGAGGAATGAGACCCCATGGGGGGGGGGGGGGCTGCATACAGAGACACAGAGATGTAAGGAGAGGTAGAGATGTAGATCTCTATGTAAAAAAGAGGGAGAGCGAAAGTTGGAGAGATAGAGACCAAAGGGGAGATGTCCAGAGAGAACGAGCTAAAGAGAGAGAGGGAAAGAGAGGTCAGTCATGATGTTCAGAAGCTCCGCCTACTAAAGCTCTGATGACATCACAGCCCCTCCACCCGGGACTTGTTTGTCCTTTTCTCTGGCCATCCTTCACTCCACATTCAGTCTGACTAGTAAAAGGGGCCATTGGATTCCTTACACATTTATGGGTGTGTGTGTGTGGGTGTGTGTGGTCACTGAACCATGACGAACACAGTGTGATGACAGGATGAACAGATAAATAGCCTGGAACTCTGAGACCTTATAAGAAATAAACTATGCAGAAATCTCTCTCTCTCTCACTTTTGAAATAAACCCCACTTTTATTTTCTAACCGTCACACACTAAGGTATCCCTTATGCTGTGGTATCTATTACAGCTTCAGCTGCAGTGGAACGCTCCAAATAAGCAGGCGACTCCTTCAATCGTCTACATCTCTCACTCTTTCTTTCCCACACACACACACACACACACACACACACACACACGCGCGCGCATGCACACAAGCACATACATGACTCTGCAAGATGTTGATTTCCTGAGTAAGTCAAATCAGCTATATTGTGACAGTGCTTTGGGTTTTTTTCTACAAAATCAACAGCACATTCTGCTGAAACACACAACTACGACGTCTTCCACTCAACTTCCTCTGCTGATCTATCCTGAGGCAATCTCTTCTTTCCTCTTCGCTCTGTGAAGTGGTTTGTTAGTCAAGCAGATGAGTGTACTTATTATGCAAACACATATTTTGTGGGTAACATACACAGCAACACTTTGCCGAGTAGTCATCGCTTTATGTAGACGGTGTTCGTACAGAAGGTGAAACTGAGAGCACACACACACGTGCGCACACACACACACACACATTAACATTCCTTTGAGTTAGGATTTCATCTCAAAGCCTTATTCCACATGTTCTGAACCCTACACCTGGTGTATCTGCCTTGAGTGATTCAGAAGCTGCTCATCCCGTGGGATTTTCCTGAGCGGCGCTGCACAGACTGGTGTGTAAAATACAGCCAGAAACACTGAGCTGATATGAGAGAGAGAGAGAGAGAGATAGAGAGAGAGAGAGAGAGAGAGAGAGAACATCTAGAATGCTTGGAGGGCTGTAGCAACTCTCTACAAGCGTGGTGAGCAGAAAAGCATGTCGCTGCACGTGGGATCTCGAGGCTGATGGCTAGAAGACCACAGGGGGTTCCACCTATCAGGAAGAGGAATATGAGGGTAGACCTGTATGGGCTTTAAACATGTGACTCGTGGTTTTTCACATGACCCAGACTAAATATAGCCCTCTGTGTGTGTGCATGCTACAGTAGAATTCTGCAAATGACCTTCAGAGCACTCACAGTGAAATAAGAGAGCAAATCTCCATAAGATCACTAAATGGGAATTCTAATGGAAGTAGATGAGGGAATGTGCATCTGTAATCATTTGTCTGTTAAAAGGTCAGGAAACACATCTGTACATCACTGGTAAAGCTCATCAAGTTTTTTGGTGTGTTTTTAAATCAGATTCCAACTGATCCCTTAAACAGAGCAGGTTTATGATGGACTATGAGGCGACGCTTACTTTACTATCACTTCTAGTTGTTTGATGCTTTTCTCCGTTACAGTTGAGCCGAAGCCGAAGGACGGCTCTGAAGAATCGGTAGCTAAAATGGCAACGGTAAAATTAAACACGCCTTAAACAAGCTAACACTATGAAAACCCAGGGGTGGTTTTTTTTTTAACACATATTTCATTATTATTTATTCCCTTAATCCTGAACAAATACTTGATCTTAAAATATAATAAAAAACACCAGCTGTACTGAATACTATGCTCTATGTACTGAATACTATGCTCTATGTACTGAATACTATGCACCATGTACTGAATACTATGGACTATGTACTGAATACTATGGACTATGTACTGAATACTATGCTCTATGTACTGAATACTATGCACTATATACCGCATACTATGCTCTATGTACCGAATACTATGCACCATGTACTGAATACTATGGACTATGTACTGAATACTATGCACCATGTACTGAATACTATGGACTATGTACTGAATACTATGCTCTATGTACTGAATACTATGCTCTATGTACTGAATACTATGCACCATGTACTGAATACTATGGACTATGTACTGAATACTATGGACTATGTACTGAATACTATGCTCTATGTACCGAATACTATGTACCATGTACCGAATACTATGGACTATGTACTGAATACTATGCTCTATGTACCGAATACTATGCACCATGTACCGAATACTATGGACTATGTACTGAATACTATGCTCTATGTACTGAATACTATGCTCTATGTACCGAATACTATGGACTATGTACTGAATACTATGCTCTATGTACCGAATACTATGCACCATGTACCGAATACTATGGACTATGTACTGAATACTATGCTCTATGTACCGAATACTATGCACCATGTACCGAATACTATGGACTATGTACTGAATACTATGCACCATGTACCGAATACTATGGACTATGTACTGAATACTATGCTCTATGTACCGAATACTATGCACCATGTACCGAATACTATGCACCATGTACCGAATACTATGGACTATGTACTGAATACTATGGACTATGTACTGAATACTATGCTCTATGTACTGAATACTATGCTCTATGTACTGAATACTATGCTCTATGTACTGAATACTATGCTCTATGTACCGAATACTATGGACTATGTACTGAATACTATGCTCTATGTACTGAATACTATGCTCTATGTACCGAATACTATGCTCTATGTACTGAATACTATGCTCTATGTACCGAATACTATGCACCATGTACTGAATACTATGGACTATGTACTGAATACTATGCTCTATGTACTGAATACTATGCTCTATGTACTGAATACTATGCTCTATGTACTGAATACTATGCTCTATGTACCGAATACTATGGACTATGTACTGAATACTATGCTCTATGTACTGAATACTATGCTCTATGTACCGAATACTATGCTCTATGTACTGAATACTATGCTCTATGTACCGAATACTATGGACTATGTACTGAATACTATGCTCTATGTACTGAATACTATGCTCTATGTACTGAATACTATGCTCTATGTACCGAATACTATGCTCTATGTACCGAATACTATGCTCTATGTACTGAATACTATGCTCTATGTACTGAATACTATGCTCTATGTACCGAATACTATGCTCTATGTACTGAATACTATGCTCTATGTACCGAATACTATGCTCTATGTACCGAATACTATGCTCTATGTACCGAATACTATGCTCTATGTACTGAATACTATGCTCTATGTACCGAATACTATGCTCTATGTACTGAATACTATGCTCTATGTACCGAATACTATGCTCTATGTACTGAATACTATGCTCTATGTACCGAATACTATGCTCTATGTACCGAATACTATGCACCATGTACCGAATACTATGGACTATGTACTGAATACTATGCACCATGTACCGAATACTATGCACCATGTACTGAATACTATGGACTATGTACTGAATACTATGCTCTATGTACCGAATACTATGCACCATGTACTGAATACTATGCTCTATGTACTGAATACTATGCTCTATGTACCGAATACTATGCACCATGTACCGAATACTATGGAATATGTACTGAATACTATGCTCTATGTACTGAATACTATGGACTATGTACTGAATACTATGCTCTATGTACTGAATACTATGCTCTATGTACTGAATACTATGCACTATATACCGCATACTATGCTCTATGTACCGAATACTATGCACCATGTACCGAATACTATGCACCATGTACTGAATACTATGGACTATGTACTGAATACTATGCTCTATGTACTGAATACTATGCTCTATGTACTGAATACTATGCACTATATACCGCATACTATGCTCTATGTACCGAATACTATGCACCATGTACCGAATACTATGCACCATGTACTGAATACTATGGACTATGTACCGAATACTATGCTCTATGTACCGAATACTATGCTCTATGTACCGAATACTATGGACTATGTACCAAATACTATGCTCTATGTACTGAATACTATGGACTATGTACTGAATACTATGCACCATGTACTGAATACTATGCACCATGTACCGAATACTATGGACTATGTACCGAATACTATGCTCTATGTACCGAATACTATGGACTATGTACCGAATACTATGCTCTATGTACCGAATACTATGGACTATGTACCTAATACTATGCTCTATGTACCGAATACTATGGACTATGTACCGAATACTATGCTCTATGTACCGAATACTATGGACTATGTACTGAATACTATGCTCTATGTACCGAATACTATGGACTATGTACCGAATACTATGCTCTATGTACCGAATACTATGGACTATGTACCGAATACTATGGACTATGTACCGAATACTATGCTCTATGTACCGAATACTATGGACTATGTACCGAATACTATGCTCTATGTACCGAATACTATGGACTATGTACCGAATACTATGCTCTATGTACCGAATACTATGGACTATGTACCGAATACTATGCTCTATGTACCGAATACTATGCTCTATGTACCGAATACTATGGACTATGTACCAAATACTATGCTCTATGTACTGAATACTATGGACTATGTACTGAATACTATGCACCATGTACTGAATACTATGCACCATGTACCGAATACTATGGACTATGTACCGCATACTATGCTCTATGTACCGAATACTATGGACTATGTACCGAATACTATGCTCTATGTACCGAATACTATGGACTATGTACTGTATACTATGCACTATGTACTGAATACTATGCTCTATGTACCGAATACTATGCACCATGTACCGAATACTATGCACCATGTACCGAATACTATGCACTATATACCGAATACTATGCTCTATGTACTGTATATTATGCACTATGTACTGAATACTATGCTCTATGTACTGAATACTATGCTCTATGTACTGAATACTATGCACCATGTACCGAATACTATGCACCATGTACCGAATACTATGCACTATGTACCGAATACTATGCACCATGTACCGAATACTATGCACTATATACCGAATACTATGCTCTATGTACTGTATATTATGCACTATGTACTGAATACTATGCTCTATGTACTGAATACTATGCTCTATGTACTGAATACTATGCACCATGTACCGAATACTATGCACCATGTACCGAATACTATGCACCATGTACCGAATACTATGCACTATATACCGAATACTATGCTCTATGTACTGTATATTATGCACTATGTACTGAATACTATGCTCTATGTACTGAATACTATGCTCTATGTACTGAATACTATGCTCTATGTACTGAATACTATGCACTATGTACCGAATACTATGCTCTATGTACTGTATATTATGCACTATGTACTGAATACTATGCTCTATGTACTGTATATTATGCACTATGTACTGAATACTATGCTCTATGTACTGAATACTATGCACTATGTACCAAATACTATGCTCTATGTACTGAATACTATGCTCTATGTACCGAATGCTTTGTTCTATGTACTTTAGTGTCTAGTGGATGAATTTTAGAAGAGTTGTATCGTAACATATTTTTAGTAACTGGAAGTATAAGCTGTGTCGGTCATCTTGAAAATTGTTTCTCAGCCAGCATCAGCACCTGGTAGCCCCGCCCCCTTCCTCTATATAGCAGAGCTGTGAGAGTCCATGAAGTGTCCAACATTTTTATGATAACTCCAGTTGATTAAGAGACTCATCCTGGTATTTGAAGTGCACTCCATCATGTTGGAGTTTTCAGTATGAACACACTACTCACACTATTTATACAGTGGTACCTCGGTGTTCGACCATAATTCGTTCCAAAAAATTGATCTGATTGAATACCAATTTGGTCGAAAACCGAATATTTTTACCCATAGGAAATAAATGTAAAACGAATTAATCTGTTTCAACTCGACGGTTGATCTCACAACTTTCCTCTTGGCAACACTGATGCCTGATTTCCCCTTTTTTCAGAGACATGGCTACTGAAATTATACCACAAAAGATAGGGTGGGGTTATAACACAAGCACTCACAGATGATGCTTTCAGAACAGATGACCCACGTAAACCGCTTCATCTCTATTGTCTACGCCAGGTAGTATTCTGTACTGAATACTATGCACTATATACCGCATACTATGCTCTATGTACCGAATACTATGCACCATGTACCGAATACTATGCACCATGTACCGAATACTATGCACCATGTACTGAATACTATGGACTATGTACCAAATACTATGCTCTATGTACCGAATACTATGCTCTATGTACCGAATACTATGGACTATGTACCAAATACTATGCTCTATGTACTGAATACTATGGACCATGTACTGAATACTATGGACCATGTACTGAATACTATGCACCATGTACTGAATACTATGGACTATGTACCAAATACTATGCTCTATGTACTGAATACTATGGACCATGTACTGAATACTATGCTCTATGTACTGAATACTATGGACCATGTACTGAATACTATGCACCATGTACCGAATACTATGCTCTATGTACTGAATACTATGCTCTATGTACTGAATACTATGCTTTATGTACTGAATACTATGCTCTATGTACTGTATATTATGCTCTATGTACCGAATACTATGCACTATGTACTGAATATTATGCTCTATGTACTGAATACTATGCTCTATGTACTGAATACTATGCACTATGTACTGAATACTATGCTCTATGTACTGTATACTATGCACTATGTACTGAATACTATGCTCTATGTACTGAATACTATGCTCTATGTACTGAATACTATGCACTATGTACTGAATACTATGCACTATGTACTGAATACTATGCACTATGTACTGTATATTATGCTCTATGTACTGAATACTATGCACTATGTACTGAATATTATGCTCTATGTACTGAATACTATGCACTATGTACTGTATATTATGCTCTATGTACTGAATACTATGCACTATGTACTGAATACTATGCTCTATGTACTGAATACTATGCACTATATACCGAATACTATGCTCTATGTACTGTATATTATGCACTATGTACTGAATACTATGCTCTATGTACTGAATACTATGCACTATGTACCGAATACTATGCTCTATGTACTGTATATTATGCTCTATGTACTGAATACTATGCTCTATGTACTGAATACTATGCTCTATGTACTGAATACTATGCACTATGTACCGAATACTATGCTCTATGTACTGTATATTATGCTCTATGTACTGAATACTATGCACTATATACCGAATACTATGCTCTATGTACTGTATATTATGCACTATGTACTGAATACTATGCTCTATGTACTGAATACTATGCTCTATGTACTGAATACTATGCTCTATGTACTGAATACTATGCACTATGTACCGAATACTATGCTCTATGTACTGTATATTATGCACTATGTACTGAATACTATGCTCTATGTACTGTATATTATGCACTATGTACTGAATACTATGCTCTATGTACTGAATACTATGCACTATGTACCAAATACTATGCTCTATGTACTGAATACTATGCTCTATGTACCGAATGCTTTGTTCTATGTACTTTAGTGTCTAGTGGATGAATTTTAGAAGAGTTGTATCGTAACATATTTTTAGTAACTGGAAGTATAAGCTGTGTCGGTCATCTTGAAAATTGTTTCTCAGCCAGCATCAGCACCTGGTAGCCCCGCCCCCTTCCTCTATATAGCAGAGCTGTGAGAGTCCATGAAGTGTCCAACATTTTTATGATAACTCCAGTTGATTAAGAGACTCATCCTGGTATTTGAAGTGCACTCCATCATGTTGGAGTTTTCAGTATGAACACACTACTCACACTATTTATACAGTGGTACCTCGGTGTTCGACCTTAATTCGTTCCAAAAAATTGATCTGACTGAATACCAATTTGGTCGAAAACCGAATATTTTTACCCATAGGAAATAAATGTAAAACGAATTAATCTGTTTCAACTCGACGGTTGATCTCACAACTTTCCTCTTGGCAACACTGATGCCTGATTTCCCCTTTTTTCAGAGACATGGCTACTGAAATTATACCACAAAAGATAGGGTGGGGTTATAACACAAGCACTCACAGATGATGCTTTCAGAACAGATGACCCACGTAAACCGCTTCATCTCTATTGTCTACGCCAGGGTACGCCACATGGAAAGCGTGTGCGGTTAAAACAGTCAGGTCGGGCCGAACACTTGCGTCAATTTGCGAAAATTTGCGTCAAAATACAGTTCACATTAACATTCGTTCGAATTGTCGTCGAAACGTTGATATTCGTTGCATTCCTGTATGAAACAAGAACCGACGTTCCTGACGGTCGAGTCGTACACCGAAAATATTTTTGTACACTGAGGTCAAATTGACTCGGAAATTCGAATCGAAAACCGAAAATCCAAACACGGATGGTCGAGGACCGAGGTACCACTGTACTACAAAATGCCACCGTATTGTACCACACACAGTGTGCGATATATGGGACACACCCACAGTTTGAAGATTCCCCTGACTGAACGAGTTCAATTTTAATTTGCAGGCATATAAAATGCTGTGAAGTCAAGGCTCTCGTCAACATGAACGGCATGACTGGTGTGCTTCTGATTCTGCGCTTCCATCCAGTAAAATGAAACCAGACACCAATGTAGGTTTTCAGAGTAAGAACAGAAAACAACACTATTAAACAAAAGAAAAATTAATCAGAAAATTCCAGACAGGCCAAAAAGAAAGCCATGTCCATTGTGTTTTACAAGAACACATCAGAAAGGCGACTGTAGACGTAATAAAGAGTTCTCAGTTTATGGGAGGCTTAGATCTCATGTAATGAGTCTCATCTGGGGCAGAAGGCAGTAAAATAAAGCTCAAGTACTCCTGTTTCAGAGAGGAGGGAAGAAATCTGACCTTTCTCTGTTCGTGTCTTTTCTCTTTGTAGGTCAAAATCAATTAGGAGCAGCAGCAGCAGCAGTAATGCTGTCGAAGGACGGGCGAGTATAAAACGAGGGCAGGTCTGGGAAAACTCGTCAATGTGGCTCGAGCGGAATTCTGGAAAACAGCCAAAAAGGATGGACACATGGGTATTTATTCAAATATTATACTTTTTGACACTACTACTTTAAGAAAACAGATAGGTTAACAAAACAGCATGAAAATGTTTTCATTTAGATTACTTTCTAACCTCAACATGGCATTGGTCTGCAAAGATCATACTGTGTACAGGGCTAGTTTAGCTACACTCAGGGGTTAGGAAGCAAAGTGAAAGATGACTGTTCATTATCTACGGATGAATGCGACACGAATCTACCATTTTAGTAACAGGAACAAGGGATGGGGCAATATACAAAATATTAGTTGAGATTTTCTCCCTATCACACCACATGCAAATTAGGTATGAAGCAATTAGGTTAAATGATTCTTCAGTTAGCCTAAATGATTCTTCAATTGGGTTAAATGATTCCTTGATTGGCGAAAATGAATACATAAATAAAATCCTCGATTGCCTCAAAAGATTCCTTGATTAGCTCAAAAAGATGATCCTTGACCATCTCAAATGATTCCCCAAACGTCTCAAATGATTCTTTGACAGTCTCGAATGTTTCCTTGATTGGCCTAAATGATTCTTCAATTGGGTTAAATGATTCCTTGATTGGCAAAAAAAATAAAATAAAATTCTCGATTGCCTCAAAAGATTCTCTGACTAGCTCAGAAGATCTCTCGATCAGCTCCAAACATACCACTGGCACAAATGATTACTTGATTAGCAAAAAAAAAAAAAAAAATTATATATATATATATATATATATATATATATATATATATATATATATATATACATATATATACCTTGTCTAGAATGATTCCTTGATTTCACAACTGTTTCAAACAATTACTTGACCATCTCAAATGATTCCTTGACCATCTCAAAAGATTCTCCCAATGTCTCAAATGATTCCTTGACCATCTCAAACGATTCCTCAAATGTCTCAAACGATTCCTCAAATATCTCAAATGATTCCTTGACCATCTCAAATGATTCTTCAAATGTTTCAAATGATTCCTTGACCATCTCAAACAAATGCTTGACCATCTCAAATGATTCCTTGACTGTCTCAAACAATTCCTTGACCATCTCAAATGATTCTTCAAATGTCTCAAATGATTCCTTGACCATCTCAAATGATTCTTCAAATGTTTCAAATGATTCCTTGACCATCTCAAACAAATGCTTGACCATCTCAAATGATTCCTTGACTGTCTCAAACGATTCCTTGACCGTCTCAAATGATTGCCCAAACGTCTCAAATGATTCCCCAAATGTCTCAAATGTTTCCTTGATTGGCCTAAATGATTCTTCGATTGGGTTAAATAATTCCTCGATTGGCAAAAAAATAAAATAAAATTCTCGATTGCCTCAAAAGATTCTCTGAAGATCTCTCGATCAGCTCCAAACATACCACTGGCACAAATGATTACTTGATTAGCAAAATATACATACATACATACATATGTGTATATATATATATATATATATATATATATATATATATATATATATATATATATATATATATACACACATACCTTGTCTAGAATGATTCCTTGATTTCACAACTGTTTCAAACAATTACTTGACCATCTCAAATGATTCCTTGACCATCTCAAACGATTCCTCAAATATCTCAAATGATTCTTCAAATGTTTCAAATGATTCCTTGACCATCTCAAACAAATGCTTGACCATCTCAAATGATTCCTGGACTGTCTCAAACAATTCCTTGACCATCTCAAATGATTCTTCAAATGTCTCAAATGATTCCTGGACCATCTCAAATGATTCTTCAAATGTTTCAAATGATTCCTTGACCATCTCAAACAAATGCTTGACCATATCAAATGATTCCTTGACTGTCTCAAACGATTCCTTGACCGTCTCAAATGATTGCCCAAACGTCTCAAATGATTCCCCAAATGTCTCAAATGTTTCCTTGATTGGCCTAAATGATTCTTCGATTGGGTTAAATAATTCCTCGATTGGCAAAAAAATAAAATAAAATTCTCGATTGCCTCAAAAGATTCTCTGAAGATCTCTCGATCAGCTCCAAACATACCACTGGCACAAATGATTACTTGATTAGCAAAATATACATACATACATACATATGTGTATATATATATATATATATATATATATATATATATATATATATATATATATATATATATATATATATATATATATATACACACATACCTTGTCTAGAATGATTCCTTGATTTCACAACTGTTTCAAACAATTACTTGACCATCTCAAATGATTCCTTGACCATCTCAAACGATTCCTCAAATATCTCAAATGATTCTTCAAATGTTTCAAATGATTCCTTGACCATCTCAAACAAATGCTTGACCATCTCAAATGATTCCTGGACTGTCTCAAACAATTCCTTGACCATCTCAAATGATTCTTCAAATGTCTCAAATGATTCCTGGACCATCTCAAATGATTCTTCAAATGTTTCAAATGATTCCTTGACCATCTCAAACAAATGCTTGACCATATCAAATGATTCCTTGACTGTCTCAAACGATTCCTTGACCGTCTCAAATGATTGCCCAAACGTCTCAAATGTTTCCTTGATTGGCCTAAATGATTCTTCGATTGGGTTAAATGATTCCTCGATTGGCAAAAAAATAAAATAAAATTCTCGATTGCCTCAAAAGATTCTCTGACTAGCTCAGAAGATCTCTCGATCAGCTCCAAACATACCACTGGCAAAAATGATTACTTGATTAGCAAAATATACATACATACATATACATATGTATATATATATATATATTTCAAACAATTACTTGACCATCTCAAATGATTCCTCAAATGTCTCAAATGATTCCTTGACCATCTCAAACGACTCTCCCAGTGTCTCAAATGATTCCTTGACCATCTCAAACAAATGCTTGACCATCTCAAATGATTCCTTGACCATCTCAAACGATTCTCCCAGTGTCTCAAATGATTCCTTGACCATCTCAAACAAATGCTTGACCATCTCAAATGATTCCTTGACTGTCTCAAACGATTCCTTGACCGTCTCAAATGATTCTTCAAATGTTTCAAATGATTCCTTGACCATCTCAAACAAATGCTTGACTATCTCAAATGACTCCTTGACTGGAAAATTTGGGCTGTAGATTATAGACTTTTCCTTATAGCTTTCACTCATTAGTGTGAACATTCATAAAAGACTTCATTAGAAAAAAAGAAAAAAAAAAAGACATAAATGTCATTAATTCTCTATGTAATCAGAGAGCAGCTGTCAAAAACCCTCACATCATCATCAAAACAAAACAAAACACACACACACACACACCGATAGAAACGACGGAATTAAAAGACATTAATACCAAGAAAAAAATGTAGTCAACTAAACTCCAACAATTAATCAGCAATTATTTCTTAATGTTGCATGAACAGAGCTCAGTGTGATTTTTACCTCAGGAGAGAAAGATATAAAAGAAGCATTATAGAAACCAGAATTAAAGCCTCATTCATAGTTGAATTACTGAGATGAAGAAAGGAGAGTAGCGAATGAACAGAAAGCAGTTGGGAGAATTCTATACAGCAGAAATGGACCGAATGGGTTTCCCAGGCTGCTACACAAACGCTAAACACACAAAAAACACTAAGTAAGCCTACAAAAGGAGTGCGTTTCTGTTACTGGAAACATACAAACACACCCGCGTGTTCCCCCAGTGAGAACATAACCATCAGCTATTCATCAATTAGTTAAGCTATTGGTTTCAGATTGAATCAGCTGGCTTTCAAGCCTCTCGCTAAAGGTTTTCAATTATGATTTAATGCTTCATCAATATTTTATTTCCAACGTGAAAGGCAGCAAAACAGAAACGGTGGCTAAGGCTGTAGCGCCGTGTTAAAAGATTTTTTTAAAAAGCCTCCGACTGACAGAGATGTTAAACTGCTTATCTAAAACCTCACACACACTTCCATTCGGGAGGAAAAATTCACACTCGTAAAAAAATGAGCCGAATTCTCCACTAATAAAGATTTAATATGGGGTGCTCTCAAAGACACACACACACACACACACACACACACACACCTCCCTCTTCTACTCACAGTAGGGCCACTGTGTGCTTTGTGCATGTCCAGCTGCAAGGAGCTGATAGCAGCTATGAAGAAGCTGGTGATAAGCCAGGAGGAGAAAAGACAGACACGTGAGTGCACACACACACACACACACACACACACACACACACTCACCTATAATATCTCACTTAACTGTGCTAATGTTGCTTATGTGTGTGGGTGTGTGTGTTTACCATTGAACATCTTCCTCACAAGTCTAGTCTCGTGTCAGCAGACGTGCTTTTCCGAACGTCACAAACAACAGTGTGTGTGTGTGTAAATATGTGAGTGAGTGTTAGTGTATTTTGTGTGTGTGTGTGTTGATTAAGCTTCAACACGTGTGCACAGAAATTCCCAGAGTTCAGGATAACAGCATACCAGTGCTATCTCTCTCAGCGGAAAACCTGACCAGAGCACAGGAAGTGATGACAGAGCTCAGTAGTAAACATCTGACCGAAGGCTTCTGAAGAATGGAATCGGTTAAATCTCAGAGAACATCTGAAACACTTCTCTACGTCATGCATCCACAACCTTGGGGTCTTTACCAAACAGTGTGTTTTATACATGGGCCTATTAGAATAAATATTTAATTATTAATAATTAATAGTGCAAGACCAGGCATAACATTATGACCACCTGCCTAATATTGTGTTGGTCCCCCTTCTGCTGCCAGAACAGCCCTGACCCATCATGCACTGTGTATTCTGACACCTTTCTATCAGAACCAGCATTAACTTCTTCAGCAATTTGAGCAACAGTAGCTCGTCTGTTGGATCGGATCACACGGGTCATCCTTCGTTCCTCATGTGCATCAATGAGCCTTGGTCACCCATGACCCTGTCGCCGGTTCACCACTGTTCCTTCCTTGGACCACTTTTGATAGATACTGACCACTGCAGACTGGGAACACCCCACAAGAGCTGCCCCTGTCAGTCTGTAATCTACACCAGCGAACGTTCCATCATTGAGTGTAAAGTAAAAAAAAATCTCATTGGATTAACAAACTTTGTTGCGGTTGCTTTAAATATTTAAAGCTATTTGCACTAAAAAGAAATAAAAGGAACGAAACGCTGCAAAGCTTTTGCTATAAATGGCCTTCATGCTCAGAAACCTGTTACGCTAAATGCAACACGTGAACCAGAAATTTCCTCCATTTGCTAGCATTTATTTATGGGTAGCTGAGTTCGCTGCATCGTGACGCACAAGCCCAGTGCTTTCAGCAGTGTGTGTGTGTGTGTGTGTGGGCTCTAAAGCTACAATCACACATGCAAAGTGATCTTATCGCTGCAAATCACTAGTCGCTGTATTATAAAGTAAAAGTTTTCATATGTTGCGTTGCCATAGTAACGATGTTTATCACTGGGTGGCACAACTAGCATTCCACTCAACAACTAATCAGGGTTCTCATCCTAAAATTAAAAATCTGGAGGGAGATTTGTGTATAAAATTCAGCAGTGAAATGAATCTTTAAACAGCAAGACTGTAATTTCGATGCATTTCCCACTACGATATTGACTGAGGGATTAGCTGAGGGTTATACAGGGTCACGAGTCCTATATTCGGTATATGACGAGTTGCACATGATGCTTGAAGTTTCTCTCTTTCACTGTGCCGCTGTTTCTCGATGGAATAAGAAAATTGTAGTAGCTGTCTAAAGCTGACCAGAAAATTCACTTCCTCTTGCACTTCCTTCCGTGCGTCCGTCTTCATTCCCACTACACGGGTAGCGTCTTTATTGGGTCTGTCTGAAAAGTGCAGAGTCACTATCTATTTTACATCGACTCAAAGCTCTTAGCTAATTGACTGCTCACTAAAAATGGACTAACCTCTTTATCTTATGGCTCGAGGCTCTTGAGCAGCGTGACAGAAAAGTGTCGTCGCCGAGAGTTTGGAAACGTGAAGATGCTGCAGACCTTCGTGGCTGGGAGTGTGAGGAGAGCGTAATTAGGCATGCTCGCTGGGAAGGAGTGATAATGTTGCTATCTGGCCCCTGTTTCTCACCAGCCAATCAGGGCGCATGTGTGAGCTCAGTGGGCTACAGATTAGAAGGTGGTGGCAAATCGAGACGCCTCTGTGAGCTCCTTGAGCAAGACCCTTGGCCCTTAATTCAGTTCTATCAGGTCTCAGTTGTGAGTCAGCCAAATGAGATAGACCCAGATGCAGTTGGCACTTTGTGTTCAGCTGCCCTGTGAAGAAGGGACGCTTTAATCGTGGCAGGTTTGGTGGTGCTGGGATTTGAACCTTCTGATCAAAGCAATAAGCACTGAGCCACCACAGCTCTGTGTATTTCAGAAGAAGCACATGCTAGCACTCGTTGTATTTTAGCTCTCATGTGATAGGAAGGTGGGAAACAATTTTTTTTGACTTTATTAAATAAAATCAGGTCCTGACTATCCATCACCCTGAAAGCTCTGCCAGTTTACCTCCACAGTGGGCATCAACAAGACGCTTGACATCTTCCAGCAGAGGGGCCCGTGCCAAATCCTTAATCACTATGAAGAAGGAGTGTCAGCGTCCACAGGAGACTCCGACTGGCTGCCATGTCCTCTGAATGGAGGACCCACAGATCCCTAATACTGCAATGACGTCTACCACCAGGCGCCAAAGGAATTCATCCAAGACGTGAGAAATGTACCTCAAACGGGACAACAGGAGGATCTAGCAGTGGAAGTCTAAGGCTGTGTCCCAAATCTCACATGTATGCACTATTCTGTGGTATTTTGTAGTATAAATAGTGTGAGTAGTGTAGTGTGTTCACAGTGAAAACTCCAACAACAAGGAGTGCACTTCAAGGACCCAGATGATGCACTTATTCAATTCAATTCATTCATATAGCGCTTTTAAGCAATGGACATTGTCTCAAAGCAGCTTTACAGAAATATAGAAACAGGAAAAATTACTATTTATCCCTAATGAGCAAGCCTGTCGATGGTGACGAGGAACAGCTCCCTGAGACGATAGGAGGAAGAAACCTTGAGAGGAACCAGACTCATCCTCATTTTTGGGTGACTGAATAAACAAAGTGTAAAGTGATGGACACTTCCTGCACTCCACGATCACAGCTCTGCTAACATACAGGAAGGGGGCGGGGCTACCAGACACTGACGTTGGATGATAAACAGTTTTCAAGATGGCTAACACCACACTGGTGGACAAGACATCTTAAAAATGTGTTTAAAATTAGTATGCACTGTGTGATTTATTCTTCAACATCTAGCGCCATTAAGTTGCGTGCGTTAACGTTATTTTCTATTGACTGGGAAACGGCTTATACTTCCTGCTAGTAAAAAACATCAGTGCTCCATTTGAGACTATACTACACTTCTAAAATTCCTACTCTAGACACTAAAGTGCATAGTGTAAGGGAAATAGTGTCTAGTCATTTGGAACGGGACAACAAGTTCAAGTCAGTAACATTAGAAGGAGCTTAGTGCTGTAGTGATCTGGGCAACGCGGGGACTCGTGCCGTAGCCTCTCTAACTCCACACTGGACTCCACACTCAACGACTGTCTGCACACTGCATGTACGCAAATCCAACTTAATCCTAAAGGCCCGAGAGAGGAATAAACAGACCGATGGAGTGGAGTGGAGTGGAGGACGCAGAGGAGAGATGATGGCGGGATGAGGGGAGGGATTGGATGGACATTTTCTGCACTGATCTGCCAGACTCCTGCAAATCCCTGCTGGATCTCCCTGCTGGTGCACAAGAGGAGAGAGAGAGAGAGAGAGAGAGAGAGAGAGAGAGAGAGAAACACATTCTTGGAAGTTTATCTTAAGGACGCAGGCCTGTCTTTGTTTTTCGAGCCCAAAACTGAAATTTCCTCTCACTTAAAGAATGAATAAAGCAAAGAACAATGCAACTGAATGCCTGTTTTTGTTTTTTTTAATGAACGTTAAATCATGCGGCTGTAACAGGGTCGCTGTGTTAATTTCACTTTCATTATTACCAGAACGGCACACATGAGCCTCATTAAATCATTTCCTTGCATTTGCGGGCAAAGTGCTGAGGTTGAAGATGTACAAAGTCAGGATATTTAAACAGGATGTGTTCTGGGACACGTTCAGATCTGCTTTGTTTAAATAAAGAGAGAACACAGGCTTTATGTCGTGGCATCCACACCTTCGCACTGAAACGCGGCATATTCATGTTTTTTTTCTGGTTATAACACGTTTATAAAAAGACCTTGATCCTGGCCTGACATGTCAAACAAAGCAGAGAAACTAAAATGTATTGAACACACAGAGCTTGGGACGGAGCAGGAATCAGTAATCACACATAATCTCACTGATCTACTGAGTCATGGTGAAGGCTTCGGAGAGCCTTTCTGAGCTGCGTTTATGCTCCTGAGATAAACACTAATCCGTCCACAAGACCCAAATCCAGGTCTGGAAGCATTACTTTTGTTGGAAAACAGTAAAGTAGCAGCTTAATGTCTGATGGTTACAAAGCACTGAAACTGGAGACTCCGTCCTAAATCATAATAGAGATACACTATATTGCCAAAAAGTCTTGGGACAACCCTTGGGTTTGGTTTGGCCTCTTAGTTCCAGTGAAAGGAACTCTTAATGCTTCAGCATACCAGGACATTTTGGACAATTTCATGCTCTTTGTGGGAACAGTTTGTGGATGACCCCTTCCTGTTCCAACATGGCTGCACACCAGTGCACAAAGCAAGGTCCATAAAGACATGGATGAGCGAGTTTGATGTGGAGGAACTGCACAGAGTCCTGACCTCAACCTGATAGAACACCTTTGAGATGAATTAGAGAGGAGACTGAGAGCCAGACCTTCTCGTCCAACATCAGTGCCTGACCTCACAAATGTGCTTATAGTGGAATGGTCAAAAATTCCCCATAAACACACTCCTAAACCTTGTGGAAAGCCTTCCCAGAAGAGTTGAAGCTGTTATAGCTGCAAAGGGCGGGTCGACTCCATCTTACATTCATGTTCATGTAAAGGCAGACGTCCGAGTTTTGGCCTGGATCACAGTCTCCGCTCTAATTAATCCCAAAGGTGTTCTTTCGTCAGGACCTTGCTTTGTGCACTGGTGTGCAGTCATGTTGGAAAAGGAAGGGGTCATCCCCAAACTGTTCCTACAAAGTTGTGAGCATAAAATTGTCCAAAATGTCTTGGTGTGCTGAAGCACTAAGAGTTCCTTTCACTGGAACTAAGGGGTGTCCCAAAACTTTTGGCAGTCTCCTCATGATGTCCTAACAAATGAGACAACACTTTCTGAGCAGTGTATATATTAAAAAAAGAAAAATGATGAAAGAGTGTAAAATGTCAGTTTAGTCACACACACACACACACACACACACACACACAATCTCTCGGGATTCCATAAAGACTCATTTTCTCCACTGAAATTCTGCACACTGCACTTTACTGTTACTTCATATAACTGACCTGCACATGAAATACATCACTTTCCATTCTGTAATGTTTGCACACTCTGAACACTAGCAGTACACATGCTACTTGTAACACACTGCACGTCACCTCTTCTTATTTCTTATCTGTTCTATCCATCCTTTTTTCTTTTTCTTTTTTTTAGTAATTACATTTCTTCCGTCTAAGCAGGAGTGGCCGGGTTTTCATTCCGCTGCGTTCTGTATATATCTCTGCATGTGACAAATAAAAACCTTCAATATTGGAGCTTGTCACAACTTTATGGAAAGTTTCCACATTGAAGTCTCTCTCGCAGAAAAATAAATCCTTCTAAACAGACACAGGACATAAACCGTAGCCAGTGTAGATGATAAACAGATGTGTGTAACGTTATAAAGTGATATATGATGAGCGCATGACGAATTGTCAGAAAATTCATAGAAACTATCAATAAAACCCCCCAAAAAACCATAATATATGAACTATATATCCAGGAGAGCCACACACGAGTTACTACAAAGACAAAAGCAAGGAATCATCTGGAACTGAATCATTTGGAAATGAATCAGAGTCAAAATCTTGGATCATGCTGAACATCAAACTCCAAGCAGTCTCCAGACATCCCTCCATCTCACAGCACACACCTTCATTCCGGTTTTATTGCAATTGACTAGCTGTATGGAATCACCTACAGCAGTTACTGGAGTCTGAAGAAAGCTTTCGGGTTTACGGGATGAATGAGATCCTTCGGCGCGGCGGGTGAGACGACAAATCGTGTTAATGCTGGAAGGAATAAAGCTGTGACACTGACGCTGTAAACAAATTCATCACCTCACAAACTCACAGAATGTTTTACTGAAGATCCCTTTACAACTGAATCTATTTACAACCTGCTTCTAAAGAGACACAGAAACATCACGGTGTCCTTCAGAGGGCAAGCCGAAACAGCTCAAAGGCTAATAACATCGAGCACGTGCATGTGTGTTCACACGTTTCGCCGCAGCTCTGAGTCAGAACAGAAAACCTGAATGATAAAGTACAGCTTCCTGCAGAGACACACTTGCAGTAATGGTATTAGTGGGTGCACATCTACTGCACTGTACTGCACATCGATTTGTTTCCTTCAGAACTGATGACGAGCTGATTATATTCAACTCTATACAAACTTTCATTTCTATCTCGCCTGATGACACACCACATAGGTTTTGGTGTGAAGTGGTACAGTCAATCATTAGGCTGAACAAGAGGAACAATAAGAGAAGCAAGCTAGAGAGACAGAGAGGGAGAGAGAGAGAGAAATAGAGAGCACTCAAGTTAGTGAGAGAGCGAAAGAGAGCACGTGAGAGAGAGTGCGAATAAGAGAGAGAGAGCACGCGCAAGTGAGAGAGAGAGTGTGAGAGAGAGCGCGAGAGCATGAGGTATGAGAGAGAGAGAGAGAGAGAGAGAGAGCACAAGTTAGCAAGAGAGAGAGTGCAAATGAGAGAGTACGAGAGTGAGAGAGAGAGAGAGAGCGAGAGCGAGAGAGAGAGAGAGAGAGACATGAGAGAGAGAGAGAGAGAGAGAGAGAGAGAGAGAGAGAGAGAGGGCTGGGAGTGAGGATGAAAGGTGGGTCATCTGTTCTTGGGGACATTGTTCTAGAAAGAGGTCACACTGTTTCTGGGTCAGATATCTAAAACACGACCAAATGGCGTACATCCATTTAAACAATTTAATTTTCAAAAAATTAGGTTTCCCTGCCAGAAGTCTAGACGTCAGGGCCAAATGCTTAGGCAGCAGACAGTGCAGAAAGATCAGCCTTTCTGCACCACTACATCAGACATCTAAAGAGAATGAGTCCAAAATGATTTCAGCTAAAACCTGAGATTTCGGCATTTCAAGGCTGCGGAAACATGAAAGCCATTAACTAGCTGAGAGAGCTAAAGTAGCTAGCTTAGATCTCAGATTAATGAAAGTCACTGGTAAAGGAGATCCTCAGGTAGGGTTCAGGAGACCACTTACACCGATCAGGCAGAACGTTATGATCAGTGACAGATGAAGTGAATAAGACTGATGATCTCCTCATCATGGCGCCTGTTAGTGGGTGGGATATACTAGGCAGCAAGTGAACAAATTGTGATGGCTAGACGACTGGATCAGAGCATCTCCAAAACTGCAGCTCTTGTGGGGTGCAGTGGTCAGTATCTATCAAAAGTGGTTCAAGGAAGGAACAGTGGTGAACCGGAGACAGGGTCATGGGTGGCTAAGGCCTACTGATGCACGTGGGGAGTGAAGGCTGGCCCGTGTGATCCGATCCAACAGACGAGCTACTGTTGCTCAAATTGCTGAAGAAGTTCATGCTGGTTCTGATAGAAAGGTGTCAGAATACACAGTGCAAGACGGGTCAGGGCTGTTTTGGCAGAAAAAGGGGGACCAACACAATATTAGGCAGGTGGTCATAACGTTATGCACGGTCAGAGTATTTTCCGCCAGATTTCAGACTCCCTTAAAATGTGTTCAATGCATCTGCGTTCATCATAATCATGCATGGAGAAGGCAAGAGGACTCAACATGTTTATCATTATTTTAATGCTAGCATCCGCAGTAAAGCGTCTCACCTCTTCTGTGTCCCATAGTGTTCCCCTGCTGCTCATGTGGTGTAGAAACCATCGAAACTATCAGCTAAAACTCAAGCACAGGTTACTTTACTTCCTGAAGACGTGCAGCCCAGAGTACGAGCTGCGTTCACATTTACAGAACCACGGCACAACCGAATTGGCACCACTTCCTACAGTGAGTCTCAGTTTCAGGAACATGCTGCAATTCCTGGTCCACATGATAGCTTTCACATTGTGTGTGTGTGTGTGTGTATTTTTAAAGAGACTTTTAGAGACTGTGTCCAGGAGTGAAGTAAAAACCTCCTGGTGTACACGTCTACACCACAACGATGCTGCTCTTTGCATCTTCTTTATCTCATTATCTTCTGAACCAAGTGCTTGAATACCCGTGCACACCGTTAGCTCAGATATGATATGATCGGTATCATTTCTTCCCCCTGATACATGAGCATCATATTGCTCCAGCAATCGCCAGTCAACACATGGGGCTGAAGCTGGTTATGACACACACATATAGAGTAATATTATCCTGGCTATTCAGATTGGGCAGCAGCTGGATTGTCTGGATGTGCTGACACACATTTGGTGAATGTATTATAATTTACTGTAGCCTCCCATTAGCATATAAATGGAGAGCCAGTGCTCCATTTGTCAAGTCTACAAACGTGTGTTAACGGGATAAATTTAGGTCAGTGTTACAGCAGGGGGTAGAGCAACACGCTTCACCATTTAGCAGAGGCTACGGCTCAAATAAATAACCTGCAGCAGCAGACGAGTAGAACAGATCTGTCACAAGCTCCAGGAAACTCAGTGTTTCATTTATTAATGAACGACAAGTCATACATTTTAACAACTCAGAGCTGATTCAGTGCTGAGGAAAGTCAGAGAGACAAGTTCATTCCTGATCTGACCTACCTGTCCTCTCTCTCTGTCTCCCTCTCTCCCCCTTTCTTTCTCTCTTCCTGTCTCTCTCCCTTTCTTTCTCTCTTCCTGTCTCTCTCCCTTTCTTTCTCTCTTCCTGTCTCTCTCCCTTTCTTTCTCTTCCCATATCTCTCCTTTTCTTTCTCTCTTCCTGTCTCTCTCCCTTTCTTTCTCGCTCTCTCTTCCTGTATCTCTCCCATTCTTTCTTTCTCTCACTTCCTGTCTCTCTCCCTTTCTCCCTCATCCTGTCCCTCTCCCTTTCTCTCTCCTTCTCTCATCAGGTCTCTCTCCATCTCTCTGCCTGTCTCTCTCCCTTTCACTCTCTGCCTGTTCCTCTCCCTTTCTCTCTCTTTCTCTCATCCGGTCTCTCTCCCTCTCTCTTCCTGTCTCTCTCCATTTCTCTCCCTCTCTCTCCCTTCCTTTCTCCCCCCCTTCTCTTTCTCTCCCTCTCTCTCTTCCTGTCTCTCTCCATTTCTCTCTCTGCCTGTCTCTCTCCCTTTCCCTCTCTGCCTGTCTCTCTCCCTTTCACTCTCATCCTGTCCCTCTCCCTTTCACTCTCATCCTGTCCCTCTCCCTTTCTCTCTCCATATCTCTCTCTTCCTGCCTCTCTCCCTTCCTGTCTCTCTCCATTTCTCTCCCTCTATCTCTCACTTCCTGTCTCTCTCCCTTTCTCTCCCTCTTTCTCTCCCCCTCTCTCTCACTTCCTGTCTCTCTCCCTTTCTCTCCCTCTCTCTCTTCCTATCTCTCACTCTTCCTTTCTCTCTCCCTTTCTTTCTCTCTTCCCATATCTCTCCTTTTCTTTCTCTCTTCCTGTCTCTCTCCCTTTCTTTCTCGCTCTCTCTTCCTGTATCTCTCCCATTCTTTCTTTCTCTCACTTCCTGTCTCTCTCCCTTTCTCCCTCATCCTGTCCCTCTCCCTTTCTCTCTCTTTCTCTCATCCGGTCTCTCTCCCTCTCTCTGCCTGTCTCTCTCCCTTTCACTCTCTGCCTGTTCCTCTCCCTTTCTCTCTCTTTCTCTCATCCGGTCTCTCTCCCTCTCTCTTCCTGTCTCTCTCCATTTCTCTCCCTCTCTCTCCCTTCCTTTCTCCCCGCCTTCTCTTTCTCTCCCTCTCTCTCTTCCTGTCTCTCTCCATTTCTCTCTCTTTCTGTATCTCTCCATTTCTCTCTCTTTCTGTATCTCTCCCTTTCCCTCTCTGCCTGTCTCTCTCCCTTTCGCTCTCTGCCTGTTTCTCTCCCTTTCACTCTCATCCTGTCCCTCTCCCTTTCTCTCTCCATATCTCTCTCTTCCTGCCTCTCTCCCTTCCTGTCTCTCTCCGTTTCTCTCCCTCTATCTCTCACTTCCTGTCTCTCTCCCTTTCGATTTCTCACCTTTCCTTTCTCTCTCTCAAAAATCACAGCTTGTCATGTTACCTAAAGTAAACAAAACATGTTCCTGAGCTTTTATATATCTCCTTAAACAGTCACCACATCGACAGCTACATGTCTAACTTTGTTTATGAAACAAGAACGTATTAGAAATAAAGCATTAATATGAACCTGCTGTTCATGTTACGGCTGGTAAACGTCTCCTTCTGACCAATCAGATTGGAGCATTCAGCCGCGCTCTGGTATACAGTAAATACAAAACACTCCTTAAACTTTCATCACCAATGATGATATCTAACTGACCGGATGAACACAGACCATTACGTCAATGCTTCGTCCATCCAAGCCGGTAAGTAAAATCATATGATTTAATCCACCACGTACCTCGTCTTCATGACTGCAAATTACACTATACCTTAAATAGCACTATAATGTAAACTCCTGTATACAGATTAAACGATCCTAGTCCAGCTATGTCCGGCATAACTGCTAGCTCCTGACCGTTGTTACCGTAACGCAACGTTTGGTCAGTCGCTGCCCAGGTTTTTACAGGACTCGAGTCATTTGAAAGACTTTCTATAATCACAGTCATTGTACTCAGGATGGGGGTTATGGCTTACTCTGTTTAACTCGGTAGGGTGGGACCAATCACAGGCCTTTCTCTCTGGTTGATTACAGAGAAATGGGCAAATTTGGCTGTTCTGTTCTGGTTAAGTATACAACAGAGGGCAGTTTGTGCTCTCTACTCCAAATAGCTGGCACATGGAAGCCTTCGCCCTCCCAGACTGATTACTGTGCGAGAGGAGAAGCAGAACCGACCCTCGCTCCGGCGGCAAAATGTGAGGAGCACACGAATAATTCAGAACATTACAGGACGTATTTGAATATGATTCGGCAATAAAATCAGGTCCTGAAAGAGGACAATATCTGACTAAAATGCTTATGGTGATGTTCATACATTTACACACTCGCATAATTTTTCTCTCTTTCTTTCATATGTACACACACACACACCCTACATTACACAGCAGCAAAAACAGAGTGCGAGCACGAGAACATGAAGGAGGAGTGAAAGAGAAAGAAAACAAAATCAATCAGGAGCACAGCATGTGCAAACACTTCAGCATGACACCTACCCACAACACAGCAGTGTATAAGACACATGAGCATCTGCCAGCTCTACATGAGCTAGACACAAACACAGTAAAAAAAATCAGAGAGAAACTGAGAGACTGCATCTCCCGAGAGGAGAACAAACTGTCGGCAAACGTCGAAAGGGAGAAGAAGAAAAAGAAAACATAAGGAATTGTAGAACAACACAGAGGCCCTGACCACATAGGGAGATTTCTGAAAAGTGTTTTTACTCCAAAAAATAAAAAAAATCCCTTTCCAAACAGCGCTTTCAAAAAACACTCACATTAATACGCCAGCCTAGTGATAGTACTTCACAAACTTATGTCAAACGCCTCAAGAGTGACATTAAGAGCTGGAGAAACGTAGTAAAAAACCGTCGGCGTTGTGGAAAGCTCTCTCTGTGTGGGGCGTTGATGATGTGGAACAACTGCTTAAGGTTAAGGTGCAATAATAAAACACAAACGCCGTGATAAACCTCCTCGCATGTTCGTACACAGGTACGTGTTTTTGCCGTCCACAGGAAACCAATTTCCTGTGACTCAAAACACGGTTATAGTCGTAGAAAACACAAATGGAAAAAAAAATTAATAAATAAACCTACATTTTCAGAAAGACTCGCTCACTTGAGAGGAACAGAATGACAAGTGTTGTCTGAGCCACTTGTAATACAATACATCTCATCATGTCACACTTCCAGATGAAGTTGTACAGCGCAGTTTAGGCTTATGTGGAATTGATTTTTCGCTGCTCGTGATTTACAATGTGAACGGGGAAAAAGAAAAATCATGATAAATGACTTAATTGCCCAGATCTGGAAAAAGTTGGGAGCTGCTTGGTGGCAGTGGCGGTTTTATTGTATAGGTGATTCATCAATGTGCAGTAAACAGAACAGTTTACTTTAATCCAATACTTTTACAAATCGATTTGTCTAAAGGCAACATGGCAGACATTTTAATCTGATGTTCAGCAAAAATGTTATCGCTTTCTAATCATCTTCACCATTACCATCATTTGTAGTGTTAGGGCTGACACTTTGCTGTAAGAATATTTGTCGAAAACTGACCGTTTTCAGTGCCATCCCTAACACATACAGTTTATTGCTCTTTAGTGAATAGAGGTCTGATGCTAGCCGATCAAACCTACAGTAACAGAGTGTTATTTGAACCCAAAACATTCTCTATTGACCTTTCACACAGATGCTGCGTCCCAAATGAGGTACTATACACTATGCACCCTTTAGTGTATGAACAGTCGAACCGTCGGACGCCTTAAATAGAACACTGACGTATTTTACTACCCAGAAGTTGATGGGGAAACCCATGTCACGTGACGCTGCTAGCTTTAGCAGAATACGCTGAATTTCTACAATGTTGAAAAATGAAAATCACACAAGGTTAAAAGACATTTGTAAAATGCAGTGTCCACGGTCATGTCATTGGCCATCTTGAAAATTGGAAGCCCTGGCCCTCTTCCACTACATAAGCAAAGCGGTGAAGTGTCCAGCATTCCACCCTTCGTTAATTCTTTGAAAAAGTGCATCATCCTGATCTTAAAGTACACTCTTTCTCGTTTAACACAATCCTCACACAATTTCTCCTACAAAACGGCACAGTTTGGGACTGACCTCATGAGAGAGTGCCTCACACGTGAAAAATAGAAGAAAAAGGGGGCGGGGCTTCCAGGTGCTGTAGGTTGATATTACAAACATTTGTGCCAGTCAGTCAGTACTAGTTGTCGTTAGAAAGCACTCTATTTGGAGTGATATTAGGGGACAAAGCCTGGTAGTGTACCCTGATGTGAAATTTCTAACTCAAACACAGAAAAATGACATGAATAGTCATTCATTCAGAAAGGTCCGGTGGCCAAACAGAGTTACAACCCCTCATGTCTCTACTGCTGAGTGTGTGAGTCTGTAAATATTGCTCCGTCATCAGGACGAGGACACGGCGCTCTTTTTACTCACAAACTCACATTTTCCACAGTAGAAAAAAAAAAAAAAAAAAACACTAGAGCTCTGATGATACTCGTTTAAAGACACGGTATTAAATATCAGCTTTAAGGATTAGATGCTGCTCCAACAATATCTCATATAAAGAAGTAAAAAAAAAATCAGAAATTTCTACTGAATATCAACCAAACGCCAAACTACCCATAAGTCTGTTGTGCTACAGCACACAACAAACCAGCAACTTATTCTAAGCTTGGCCTGTAACCTGTAAAGTAACCTAAATAAAAACATTTCCATGACCTTTTGCTAAAAACCCATCTAGGTACCACCCTTGCCGGTGGCCAAGGCCTAATTGTCATTGTGCAGAATGTGTAAGCTGTAGCAATATAAATGAGCTGCTGACATAAAGATGTAAACCTTCCATCTTCCATACAGCAAGTGAAATATTTACACACATTCCTTTACGGCGTTTTGTGTAGTCGACTACAACGCAGCAGTTATAAGAGCAACTTCCACATCTACAGAGAGATGATTAACCGTCTAAACCTTTCACCATTTCCACTTCACTATTCAGCTGAAGCTGACCACCACCACCACTGCTTTGTATCCATGACGGTGTCCTTGCTCTGTTCTTCCTGTTCATTTTTTAATCCCTTATTCAAAATTCACGTGACACATTAAGGAGTGCAGAGCTAGCTTTACGACTTGCTAAGCTTTTTCAGCCATTAACCTGGCCTTGCCTCTCAGAGCTACAGCTGAGGTGACCGATACGGAAAAAATAATTCGATGACGGAGATCGTCAAAATTCCTAGCCCTAGCTATTTCACCTAACAGATATTTACATACAGTCCACAAGACACAATAATAACGGACTTTACACAAATGAACCAGTTCACACGTTTCTCCACACAACGGATTCTTAATACTGTGTGTTGTCCAGCTCATTCTTTGCTCTTCTGCTGACCTCTTTCCATTAAATTTTACATCCATCTTTTCACACTGAGGACTACTGAGGGACTCGTACACAAATATTACGAAAGGTAAACGTTCGCTGATGCTCAAGAAGACAACATGATACATGATCATTTTGAACAGGATGATCTGTGTAAATTATTATTTTATCTTCGGGGAAACATGTTAAGTGTCTTACACAGTACTAAACAACCGAACACAATTTTTTCATTTACACTCTTCGAAAGTTTACACACACACACCGTCCCAGTACACAAGTACGAAGTAAACAAGAAGCTTACTTTTTGTTTGTTTGTTAGTTTAATATCTGTGGGAGGGACACTGACTCTATTCACTGAAGCTGTGAGACTAAACAGAGCAAGCTATCAGCAGACAAAACATCTTTTTCTCCCCAACACATGGTGACATCTGTATAGCAAATCACGGGCATGTTTACCCGGAATCAGATGATAAGACGAGCGCCAAGGTTGGAGAAAAACAGTAGGTAATCTGAGCTGTAATTTCCTCAGAGGAGGATGGAGAAAAACAGAGACGTGGCTAAATCGGACAGTAATAAAATCACAGATGAGCAAATAGGAAATTACCCCAGAACCCTGTCTAAATGTGTTTCTATCCTTATGTTTGTATAACCTTGGTTGTTTAAGACCAAACAATGCTTTGTTGTACAGACTGGGCATGATATCTGCCTACCAACCGGCACAACTCACAGGCTGTGCTTCTAAAACACATCTTATCTATTCTATCTTATCTATTTTAAACAATAAATTTATTATTAATGCATCATACCACCCAACACGAGTAAAGGTTCAGTTCTGTTCATGCAGGAGGATAAATGGATCAAGAGTTTGCATTATATCAACAAATGAACAACATTTTACACACATACACATATATTTATATATACACCAATCAGGCGTATTATTATGACCACCTGTCTAATATTGTGTTGGTCCCCCTTCTGCTGCCGAAACAGCCCTGACCCGTCCTGCACTGTGTATTCTGACACCTTTCTATCAGAACCAGCATTAACTTCTTCAGCAATTTGAGCAACAGTAGCTCGTCTGTTGGATCGGATCACACGGGCCAGCCTTCGCTCCTCACGTGCATCAATGATCCCTGGCCACCCATGACTGTGTCACCGGTTCCCCACTGTTCCTTCCTTGGACCACTTTTGATAGATACTGACCACTGCAGACCGGGAACACCCCACCAGTTTTGGAGATGCTCTGATCCAGTAGTCCGGCCATCACAATTGGGCCCTTCATCAAACTCGCTCAAATCCTTACGCCATTTTTCCTGCTTCTAACACATCAACTTTGAGGACAAAATGTTCACTTGCTGCCTAATATATCCCACCCACTAACAGGTGAGGAGATAATCAGTGTTATTCACTTCACCTGGCAGTGTTCATAATGTTATGCCTGATCGGTGTATATAATCTATATATAATCTATCTATCTACTAGGTAGAAATACCTTTGCCCTGAAGACTCTCGTGTGGAGGAAAACCTTACAGGAACTAGCCAATAAATAAATAAATAAATAAATAAATAAATAAATAAATAGATTACTAAATTTCACCATTTCTACATTTTTTCAGTATACTCGTCCCTGTGGCTGAACACGGCTCATAATCGAGCAGCGCCGTGGTATAAACTGAGAGAAACTGGTGCGATAAACACATGCTTGTGCGAACAGCCGATCTCCTCGGCAGTCGGTGTAACTGGAGCAGCTGAGCGCGGTTCTAACAAAACAGCGAGAAATCGCAATTTTCTGCTTTCTATATCTAATTTAAACTACAAGAGCTTTTCATTTCAGGATGTTTAATAATCTCTGTGGCGTTCTGGTGGGGGGGGGTTCATTTGACATTATTTTGGTTGTAAGATTTGACCATTTTTGTTTGGTTTGGTAGAAAAATTTGATCGTTCTCATTTAATACACACTCAAAGGCAATTCGAGGCTGGGTTTCAAACCACACAGTGCACACTTTTGTTTTTGTAAGATGGGTTCGAGTTCAAAGACGGAGCGAGACGACAGATCAGAATGGCATCTTTCATTTCCTGAGATTAACATCTAGACATAGGGGACTGTGTGTATATATATACACACACACACACACACATCTACCCTTTAAAGCAGGCAATCCTGCATGCTGCATGAAAACTTCTGACTTGAGTTCATTAGAAATAGATAACCATTGTACCCAAGATGCTCGTGGATCGCAGGGCTCAGGTGTTAGCCTGTTAGCTAGGGGTTTTGAGTTACACTGGCTGTTAGTGGCTGAGCTGTTTCCTCTGACAAGGCTGGCTCTGTTCCCTCTTGGCTAACGATGACCCATTTAGAAGGAGCTCTACCGGTAACAGGAGAACACTAGGAGTGCTGTAGATCCTCTCATCTCCGTCTCAGGCTCGGATACACACACGCGTACACACACACACACACACACACACACACACACGTATATATACACAAAGTATGCTGAAACTCACAGGGGGCTATAAAGCAGACGCAGAGTAATAACTCATGGACAAAATATGCAGCAATGTCAAAATTTCCTCACATTAGGTACGCAATTTACATATTTTAATGAGCTGCGTGGTGGCAACAAGTTGGATGTGATGCTTTCGATTTATCTAACACACACACACACGCCCTCACTGGACACTTTATACAGGAACACCTGCACCTCTGCTCATTCTTGCAATGATCCAATCATCCAGCAGTGCAATGCATATTGAGCTTCACTTCATGTTCATCACATCAAACATCAGAATGGGGGGAAAAACATGACTTCGGTGAGACGGGGTTGGTCTGGGTGTCTCCGAAGGAGCCGACCTACTGGGATTTTCACATACAAAAGTCTAGTCTATGCAGACGGGTGAATGAGTGGAAGTTCTGAAGGTGAAAAGGGCTTACTGATGAGAGAGAGCTTGCAGGAAAACGACCGGACTGGTTAGAGCGGATAGGTCACTCTCTTTTATAACAAGCATCTCAGAATGCAGCAAACCTCGAGGCAAATGGTCTTCAACAGCAAATAACCACATCACAGGCTCCTCTCCTTTCAGCCAAGAGCAGGGGTCTCAGTTTACAGCATGGACGGGATCACCAACACTGAGCAGGTGGAAAAAAAAGGTTTCTAGTCTTCAGCTGTCCAGTTGTGGAGAGTCTGTGCTCATGATAGTCTCAGATTCTTCTTCCTGGCAGGCAGGAGTGGAACCTGATGTGTTCTTCTACCTCATTCACTTCAAGGTTTTAATGGGTTGTGCATTCTCTTGTTGTACGCTCTTCTGTTGACCACAGAGGAAAACATTCCCCCCTCTGTAAACTCTGAAGACCGTCCCAGGAGATCAGCACTTCCTGAAATACTCAAACCGGCTCAGACACCAACGATCATGCATTGAGTCTTGTTTGTACGGATCTTCAACTGTCCAGTTAAAAATGAAGCAATGCCGATCCCTTTCCACCGATAGATAATATAAGGTGATGTATTTCAATCAACACTTCAAGCCGGCCCTCGAACCCTTATTTTCTGGCCCCCTTTATTTTTACCAGCTTAATTAAATGGGAGTGTTGATTGCTCGTCTCCTGTTTTCAGTGAGGTGTGCAGTGAGGTAACGTGATGCAAGTGAGCTCAGCCTAATGGTCCGTGTTACACTGAGCTCTTCATCTGAAATTTCAAGCCTGTACCTTTTCAAGAGATTCTGGTGCTTTGCAGTATCCTAAAGGCAAAAACAACAAGGAAACATCTGGCTAAAATGGTCGGAAAATGTCAGCGCTCTTGGTGAGCTTCATGCATGAAGCGTGTAGTAAAAGCCTAAAATGTCAAGTTTTAATATTCTCACATTTATAACTACAGCATGTACTACCGCTGCTAACAAACTTACATCAGCGTCTGAACAGGCTTTTGACGACGTACAACAGACGGAAATCACAAAAATGAAGCTCCCTCCCATCTTCACCGTGATTGGTCGGTAGATTAACGTAACGTTTTTACGTAATTAACGTAATGACATTTCTCATATAGAGTCATTTTCTTTATTAAAAGCTTTGCAAACTGACAGATGAAAAAAAAACAAAATGATCGGCTAGTCGTTCATTAAAAAGGCTCGGGTCGGTTTGGAGCCACTTTTCCTTTTCAAGTCGGCGTAATGGAGCAGTTTATTCGGAATCAGTGTTTAGGGATTGCTGGGTTTTAAAATGAGGTTGCTCACAAGTTTCACAATAAGGGACATGCTGGGAGTCGGACAAGAATTCAGCTTTAATCAAGCTCTGAGAAAAGTTCAAAAGTATCATAGCATGCTTGCAAATGAATGCTTTTCATTAGAGGATGTGACTCTGTATAATCTTCCTCAGGCACAGCAGCAAAAAAAGAAAGAAAGAAAGGAAAACAGCAACGTCCGGATCAGCCGAAGTGAAGCGGCGTTTTAATTAAAAGGAATCAAATTAAATGCACGCTTTCATAAATCAGGCCTTGCCGCTTACTACCCGCCCCTCGTCTGACTGACAGCTCAGATCCTCCTGCTGTTCTGAAAGACTCTGCGCTCACTCCGGGTCGGCTTTTGCCATGGATTTACGCTTTCATTCATATGGAAATAATGACATAACCGGGTCTAGACATAACCAAGACATAACCAAGGTGTGAATGGGGACACGAAAGCAGAACATTAGCATATAATGCGGTTAATCTTTCACAGATATCACCCTGGATGATTTAACACAAGCTGAGAACTCACGAGTGAGACGTCACTGCTATTGCTGAAAAAGAAAAAGGCATTTTTCCACACTGTAAAACAAATTCAGTATGTGTGCATGTAAATATGGCGTAATATGTAAAACACGCCTAGGTACGCCTTCATTTCAATATGGAAATTGGCTGTGTTTATGTGCAGTCACATGGCTGGGGACCAGGATGCAGGTGTATAGCATCTTGTATCAGTGAACTTATCGTAAAGTGTATGAATAACTCACTTACTTTTTTATGTCTGTATTTCTATCTATTAAAAAGAAATAATCAGTTTCTCTGAGCAAAGGCAAAGTGTAAACTAAGTGAACTAAAACGCAAAGGATCGTAATTATAATATACAATACTGGAACAACAGCTCCAATGCAAAGTATCGTCGTTAACCTTACTTGTAGTAAATGTTTGACTCAGACAGAAGCTAAACACTTCCTGCTATCCTGATCGTAAATACAGGGTTTCCTGTTTGTCAGATGCTGTGCCTGATTAGCTGGTGATGGTGAAAAACGGCACTGGGTCTTGGTTCCATGTTTACTTCATGCTTCAGTTATAATCATGATAAAAATAAAACTTAAGGTTTATTTATATAGCCACTGACCACAGCTCAAGGACACTTGTGTATGTTATGAACTGAACTTCCGGACCATGCGGCTTAGAATCACACTTAGTAGCTGCTGCAATCAGTGTGTAGTGAAAGCTGAAGATTTACTTCCGTCACTTACTTCATACCTACAAGGTGTCATCATGGTGTAAACCTCACCACTGACTTATTTCCCCCCTCCTTCAGAGTACTGATTAAAACGCATTTCCTGTCTATTAAGGTAAACCCATTGTTCTGCCTGTTCACATTCCCTACTCATCCCTTTCTGTGTCAGCTCCCCAAAACTCCCTCCCTCTGAACTCGCTTTAAATTATACCTCAGCACCCTCCGTGTCTCTGTACGGGGCTTTCGTCTGCACTAGTGTCGTAAATACGTTGCGCTGCTTCCTTGTGCTGTGCTTCGTCGCATGTTATAGACAGAGCATTGCTGACCAGAGCTTGACCAGAACTCTGCACACTGACAGTTACATTCCCACAACTATTCATTCTCAATGAGGAAAGTCCATTCTTAAAAATACGAAATGAGGAACAAATCAAGGGAGTACGATTTCTTTCATACATTTACAGTACAAAAATGTTTGACTGGTCGATTAATACCGTCATCGCACGGTGAAAGCTTCAAGCCGTAACACGAACCCGGCTTCATGACAGCTGATAAAATAAGCGGGTGGAGGCGTGACTAATAAACTAGCACCTCAGTGTCTACACACAGAAATCATTACCCTCGTCTCCTCTATACACACGAGCTGACTTTGTGAACTTGTCAATCTTTTCCTAATCACACATCCGCGAGGAGGGTTACGCCGCTAGATCCCGGGCCCGCTCGCTTAAAGCGCACGTTTCGCTTCATTGTTATTCCTTTGTGCTTCAGGA
This sequence comes from Hemibagrus wyckioides, assembly GCF_019097595.1. Lineage (NCBI taxonomy): Eukaryota > Metazoa > Chordata > Actinopteri > Siluriformes > Bagridae > Hemibagrus > Hemibagrus wyckioides. Next base: position 12,506,218 of record NC_080732.1, on the reverse strand, counting down.
TGAATACCTGTCACGCACGGCACGTTTAGATCCGTGTCTCGAGTGCCACGGATCAGATAATTAGCATTCGGTATTTAGCTCCTCTACACTTGAAGGCTCAATTATTTTGCGGTTAATATGACCGGGGCTCTCCTGAGAGCGGGATGCGGAGGAGGAACAGGAGGGAAGGCGAGGTTGCGTCTCAGCTGGGATGCAGAAAGGAAGTTGATGAAATCCGGTTAGCAGCGGAGGTTTCTCCGCGCCTCGTCTTTAAGGTGGCAACTAAGAGCCAGAATTATGGTTGGAGATAACGGACGACATGAAATCTGTTAAGAAGCAGTGCAGAGAGTGTGACAGAGCGACGTTTCCTTATCAGAGCCACTGTATTTATTATGGATGATTTCATTTGGAGTCAGTTAGACTGCTGGCTTTAAAGGGAATTCATCCAAACATCAATAACTGAGAAAAGGTTCGGGAATAAAATGCTCTGTGACTACAATAAATATTATTCTCGTATACCACCTTAATAAATTATGGAGCAAAATAGTACAGGAAAATATTGGTATTGTGATAAATTATGTCAGAGCACACTGAAATATTGCATGCGGCGTTCCATCGCTGAGCAAAACCTTTCTTCTGCCGTCCGAGCAGAAATCCCGCATGATCTGCACAGACTGCAGCTGCTCTGCCTCTGCTCGGTTTCGATCAGCCAGCTCTCCTTGGAAGACCGCTCTGCGCTGCTCAGCTCTTCTACGCTAACAAGATCTGTCAGATGGCTTGCTAAGCTCACGGCTACTGTAGCTAGTGCAGGCCGGTGATTTCAGGAGTTGTCGGAGTCGGTGAAATACTGGATACAGACATGCGTCGAGGAAACCTGAAACTGCTCGGGTGAGTGGAAGCTGTGTGAGATTTGCTCGATTGTGAGACATGTTCGCCGCCGCCGTCTCATTGGATGTTGTGAGACACTGCTGCTTCCACTACAGCATGTGCGACACGGAAATGTTAAAAAGCGCCTTCATAAAACGATTTTATGCCGTGTCGGCATTCTATGCCAATTCATTTTATTCTCCTGCATGGGAGCATCATCAGACGTGTGACCGCACCGGACACTGGACTGGACTGGACTGGACTGGACTGGACTGGAGACAACAGTGATTATCATGAAATCTACTTCTCTACAACAAACAGTGATTAGAAGCAGCGGATTTTGTAACGATCTTTAAAATTGTAAATATAAAATTTATTTCATTTATAATTAATTAATTCATATAAATTTATTAGAAATTATTTATCATTATTATTTATTAATTAATTTTGTGCATTTATTTAAAAAATTTTTTTTTTTTTGCACTTTCAGTGATTTATTATTATAGACAACATTTTTTCTGAATTTTTATTTCTCAATGCAACACTACTATTTTTCAGGTAGCTGATTAGCAAACCATTATATCGTAACACAAGTTATTGTATCGCCATATCGATGCCCTCCATCGCTTCCACGATTCATTCCAGTTGGTTGTAAAATCTTCCCTATGAACACAACAAACTGGGTCAGTAAAGGCGAGTTAAAAAGTTTATTTTTTTCCCCCTCGCCAAAAATGATCGATTTTTCTGCGGCTTTTGTTCCAAATTTGCGATCGTGGTTTTTTGGGGTTTTTTTTCTGTGGAAAACTACCCGAATTGGTGAAACCGCAAGCGCAGGATTCTCTAGCATTGAAGACTCATATGTAATGACTTCCACACACTTGAATCCGAAAGGGCTTCGCTTGAATGTTATTGTGCCGACATCACGAGACGCATCTTGGCCCGAATCCGCGGAAAAAGCTGCGATCGTTTCTGAATAAATGCCAAATCTGAATAGTTTCTCAAAATCCTAGAGGGACCGGCTCTCAAACGTTGCCAGGAAATAATCGTTTGCCCGTAAGCCGCTCAGTTTGGAGTGTAGTATCTCTCATACAGCATTGTCACCAGAACTCACGGAGAGCCTAGCTGTGTTTCATTCCATGTTCTAAAGCTAACAAGCAAACAGAACAAACATTGCACATACACACATTTGTCATCTCCACATAACAGCGAAGACTTCGTGTGATCCCGAACGCTGCTCTAAACACAAACAAACATGTCATTTTCTTTTCGGTGCACAATAATAACACTGACGTACGGCGAGCAATTATTTGTTAAGCTCGAGAAAAACAAAACATTATTTAAACATTTCGGTCGTTATTCCTGCCGGTTTCGAAGCCTGGAGGTGAAGAAGCAGATTAATAACAGTAATAAATAATAATAATATCTCAGCAGATGATGGATCATGTGCAACACTGCGCAACATGCTGGAGATCAAATCAACACTAATGAGCTTTAATTTAATTACAGAGCAGCAGGCGCAGAGCAGAGATTGCGGAGGAAGATGTTTGTCAATGTTTCCGTCGCAGAGAGACGTCTCGGGGTCTGGAGAGAGCTCTCTGAAATGTCAGAAGCGGTTTTGTGTACCCCTTTATCTCTACGGAAACAAGACTTTTCGGTTATAGGATACTTTATTATAGCTTAACGCCCGTATTATTACTTATACAATAACGGAGCTCCGTGTTCCTTATTACTACTATTTAAGCGCTCTTAAATTCTCAAATCTGATGGGTCAGAAAGTGTTGATTCGTTTTCCATGACAGGAGCTCGCACGGTAGTGTACTTCAGTTATCATTCAAATCTGTGGTTGTGGCTCTGGACCCGATCCGACTCCCCCCTGTAGCCCTAACTCTAAAGCTACATTCACACATTCACCAGTCGCTGTACTATGAAGTCACAGGGGGGCGTTCCTATTACCGGTTGCCATAGGAACAAAGTTTATCAATGGGTGGCACAACTAGCCTTTCACTAGACAACAAATCTCTTTAACAAATGTTTTTACTCCCATTGCTATTTGTTGCATCCCAGGACACGCCCACATCTAGTCGCCAGCTCTCATTATAAATAAATGATTTCCGGTCAGTGTGTGTGGACGCAGCATACTCTGTAGCCTCTAACACATGAGACACTCAACAACATCATCCTGAAACATCTCTCATCTCCACCCCCTGGACCTCTGTGAACTTCTGGCTCTGCTGTGAGGCATGTTTGGATCACATGCATGTCTCCAGATATCCAGAGCTCGCACTCCTTACTCAGAACAACACGTGTGTCGAACAGCAGCATGACTAGATGTGACTAAAATATCTGCATCGACACCCTGATTCTGCTTTTTCCTGTTAGTCATGCTTTTCGTCATTCAGAGATTCAGTTACACGCCGCCTGGCACGGCAGTACACGAGTACTCTAGTGACCGAAGCTTTGATGTGACTTCCTGTCAGTGGGGGAAGTGAGATGTTTGAAACGCAGTAAGTGAGAGCTGTGATCAGCAAAAGACTCCAGTTAACACCTCACTTAACTCCCATTTATGTGATTATCTTTACTGCCGCAAAGTTTCCAAAATAAATTCTGAAGCCAGTCAGGACACGATCAGCAGAAAGCTCAAACACTGCTGCTGAGCAGAGTCACGGACAGCATTTCTCTCTCAAGCTCATTTATACTTCAGTCCGTGTGTCACATCGCACGTCTTTTCGGTACGATATTTCAGGCTGTGTCCTGTCCTGTCTACATCCTCGATCATGCAACGAGCCGAGAAGTATGACTACGTCGAATCCGTTACAAAAGTCGCTTTCAGACGCCGATCCTCGGCTTATGGCCGCTCGCTCTCACGTCGCCGGTTAACTCCGCGACCCCTGAGAGCGCTCGATCAGCTGTTCCGATAGACCTGGAATTCGGTTATTCCCTCGTTCTCTGATGCCGTGTCTGGGAAAAGTGAGCTTGTCTGTTCGGTGAAGCCAGGTGCCGGGAGGAACTCGATCCTTTCCATCTGCCGTGAGTGTGTGTGTCCGTCCCTGTGCCTGCTCGGCCGAAGCCACATCGCAGAATAGCGCTATTGTTCCACGGCCACTCGCAAAACCACAGACGGGCAAGACCTCACACACAGTGCATTACAAAAAAAAAAAACTCTAATGCACACAAAGAGTTTACTTACACACACACACACACACACACTCACACAGGGCATACACTAACAGTTATGGAGATCTGCAGATTTGCTGTACTTCCTCATGTACGCTTCCTCATCAGTGACTCTAAAAATCACAACTCAACACACACACACACACATTTGGAGAGCTGCAGATTTGCCGTATTTGGCACACTTACTCATAACAGACACCAAGTTACCTACTATTCCCAGCTCAACTCTCGCTCTCTCTCTCTGGTTATGGAGATCTGCAGATTTGCTGTATTTAGTTGTTTTATTATGTACACTTCCTCATCACACTAAGTGTTCACAGCCCAACATGCATACGCACACACACACACACACACACACACACACACACAGGAATAATATTTGAGGCAGACTCCTGGTGTTCCAGCAGACAGCAGGGAGTGTTTTCAGGACCCTTTTCTGTGGAAAATGATTTACTTGCTTCTAGGCCTTGGGCTAGACTTCAAAACTGTAGTTTCGCAAAACATTTCTTCACCCTCGAGGTTTTATTTGTTACACTGGTCGCGTGTTTATATTTTCGAAACGAGATGTCTGCTCCGATGCCCCATTTGCACCAATGCCACACTTTGCAAATAATAAGACACAGAGAAAGAGAGAGAGCGAGAGAGAGAGAGAGAGAGAGAGAGAGAGAGAGCGAGAGTTCGAAAGCCTCCTCTCAGAGCACACAAACACTTGCTCTTGTTCCCATGTCACGCTCTGGCAGAGAACCAAAGAACAAGCGGTCACTAACGTAAATATGCTGTGCGAAATATTTGCATTGATAGAGACTATGGAAAATACACAAATGTGCCACGAAGCTTGTCACAGAAATAGGAATTGCAGCTAGGAGGCAAAGTTGTGAGCGAGGTAAAGAAAAGTCGGAGGACGTGCCTCAAGACTCCCAGCAATCACGCCGAAGATAAACATCTGGATTTCTTTCTTAACTGCGTCATACCTCATTTGTGTGGGACTGAGAAAGACTCGATTGAATCACTTGCCGGAATAGTAAATGTCCGTGTCGCGTTAGCGTCAGAATTGTATAGCAGCTTTTGTGCTTAGATTAACCGCTGCTTGCATGTGACTCTAGAAACTAGCATCTGTTAAAGCTAATAGTCTAACTAGCTTTTTCTATCAACTAACGTGTGTTGAGCGGCTGGGTGTAACCCTCAAAAGCCTCCATACAATACCAATCAATTTCAATTCCTTTTTTCTATCCGATGATACTAGTGAATCTGCTACAATACCACAGGACACTGCAGCATTAGATTTAGATCAATGTGTGACCGGCCGTGTTCTGAATCGCCCCGTAGCCCTGACCTCAGATGTGATGAAGTGCTTTAAAACACTAATCAGAGACTGTGGCTGACCTCCTTCATGCCACACGGACAGCAGAAAGTGGAATTATGTTCACAACGCCACCATTCCCTCTATACTCACATCCCAGTTGGATGTCATGGGACTTCTTGACAAACAGACTACAAGCAGTACATGTAAGCAAACATGCCTCTCCCTGCCTCACCCTCAGCACTGGAGCCCCTCAGGGCTGTGTTCTAATCATGGTCACTTCCAACTCCACCACCGTTGTCATTTGCTGACCTCCAACAATGACAAGATGATCTACCTAGAACAGATTAAAACCTGGACATATGGTGCCAGGAACACAATCCTCCTCAATGTCAGCAAGACAAAGCAGCTGATAGTGGACTTCAGCACAAAGCAGGAAAAGATCCATCAACCATTTACAATCAGCTGGACCCCAGGGGAAAGAGTGGACAGTTTCCAGTACCTCTGTGTTCATATCCTGCAGGATCTGTCATGATCCTATCACTCCAACACCCTGGTGAAAAAAGACCTGGCAGCTTAGGTGCTTGAAGGACTTTAAAGGGACCTCTCAGGTGCTAAGAACCTTCAACACTTGCACCATTAAGATCACCCTGATGGGACGCATCACAGCCTGGTTTGAGAACATCACCAAGCAGGACAAGTGGCTCTCTCTCCAGGGGGTGGTGCGATCAGCTGAGCACATCATCCACCAGCCTACAGCAAGCACTGCTGGACCAAGGCCTGGAAGACAGTGGAAGCCCTCAGACTCTCTGATGCAGTCAGGGAAGCGCTTCTGCTCCTTGAAGGCAAATGCAGAGAGAATGAGGAGCTGCTTCTTAACCGCAGGCCATTCGGACCCTCGAACACTGAGAGCCTGGACGTCTCTGAACTTGTCTCCTAACACCAATACCTCTGCTGGACACACAAAATCTGCTACACATTTAGCTCTCGCAAGACTACTACACTCATTTCTTTGTATCTGAGCATTTCACTGCACGACTTGGTGTGTATGATGGTGTATATAACAAATAAGATTTGAATGGAATTTGAATCTGGGAAAGGCCTAAAGTTAATTTGCAAAAGATGACGCAGAAGGCAAATGTTTCGAATGTAAACCTGAAACCTGTACCACTCTTTTGCTTTCGATAAGCTGTAACTGATCACCTGTTTACGGTACAATTTCTGTCATTCATTCCCCTTCAAATCAATCTGATCCGAACCGTCTGATCGATTCGCCTTTAATAAGGAGAAAAGTTGTTGTTGTGTGTGTGTGTGTGTCCCTCCAGCTCTTGAATGAGTGACGTAAACAAAACACCGGTGTCTGTTATATCAGCAGCTTACTTTCCTAAAGAGGACAAAAAAACAAACAAATAATATCTTTTTAGTAATAATAATAATAATAATAATAAACGTTTTGCTGGATTTGTCCGGATCAGATCCTGGCTGGCGTCGTCCAGCTCTCTCTAATCTCCTAATGGGTGTGCGAGAGTGATTACTGAGCTGCGAGAGCATCTTCCGACTGCACGATCAATCATCAAGCACCGTACTGAATCTCCAACCAAAAAAACCTCCAGCTTCAAGACGTGTAATCAAACCCAGGGACGTGGCAGAAGCTGTCACACGTCCCCGCGAGTCTGACTGACAACTTTACTGAGAGCCAGCTCGGCTCAAGGTCCAACCTTGATGATGTCATAATTCTGTTTTTTTTTGTGCATGCTTTCACCTTATTAGGCGTTTGAGAATTTGTTGTTGTTGTTAGGAGGAAACTCTTTAACCCAGCATGCAGCCGTCTCCAGAAAGGAAATTCGTCCCTGAGATGGACACACGGTGTGTCCTTTCGTGATCTACAATCTCTTAAGGCTATTAGGGAAGGACATCACATGGGGTTAAACACCATTAACTGACGACATCTCTCGTTGCCTCCTGGACAGTTCAACACCCATTAGGTTGCAACTAAAATGTTACGTTCAATAAGCATCAGCAGTCCACTGTACTGAAACGAAGGAAAATAACATTTCTCTAATGAAGAGAGTTGGAGCGGTTTAGTGAAGGAAGCTGAAATCACAACGTGCGCGTGCAAGAGCACGAAGAACAAACAAGCGAGTTAATGCGATAAATATATATAAATAAACATTTCCCTAAAAGAGCTGTAAGTTACCTTTAAGCGTGAAGGGTTAGCACTCAGCAGCGTGGATGTTTTCCTGGCAGATGTTACAGATGTTGTTAACAAAGTGGCATTTTATCCCCCTTTTAGCCTCCCTCGTGAAAGCGGTGCGGCTGGCGACCAAAATGTCCTTCACTTCACTTCACGAGCCAAACTAGAAAAACCGGGCGCCGTTTCCGTTATCACTCGGTGTGTGTGTGTGTGTGTGTGTGTGTGTGTGTGCGGTCATTTAAAACGCCGCGTCTCGAGCAGCCTCAATGAGGAGGGGGGGGGCGGAAAGAGCAGCGTCCAGGGCCGTTAGCCTTCTCGTGTCCCGGTGAAGATGTGGGGCTCTCGTGCAGGGGGGAGAGAGAGAAGAAGAAGAAGAAAACAAACCAACACAAAAAAAAACCGCGAATGAGTTACGAGAAGATTTTCCTCCGCTCTTCGTTGAATATTCGAGTGCGGAAAATGGCGACGTAGGAATTCCCAGCGCTCTCACTCACACTCTCTCTCTCTCTCTCTCTCTCAGCGGGAACCGTGCAAGAAATCAACCGGGTCGGAGTGCGCGTGACACGGACTCGGCTCGAGCTGAAGAGCCGCTGCCTGCTGGAAGAGGAGGAGCCGGAGGAAACTCCGGCCCCGCCCACCGACGCAACCCGGAAGAATAATCGCAGATAACGGTTACGTCCTGAGGAGAAAGATGCAGCGGACAATCGAGTGAGAGGTTGCACCGCCGCCCCCCCCCCGAAGAGCACAGCCAATCGCAGGGCTGCATACCGTAGAGCGCAGCCAATCACATTGCGTATTCGTCCATCTGTGTTTCAACACACCAACCATCCTTCTGAAAAATCTGACCACTTTTTAAATGCAGCTCTTAAATATTATTTATCCTGTAAAGGACTTCAGGGAATAATAATCCCTTTGTTTATTCACTGGAGTCAGAATTATTCATATTCATATACTAAGAACTGGAAACTGAAGGGTTTTACATGTACAAGGAATTTGCCTTGGTGTAATGGTGCACAGGAATAGAAATATAAAGAAGAAAAATATATATATATAGTGTTCCTTAAGAAACGAGTACATCAGAGGGACGGCTCATGTTGGGGGACGAAGTCAGGGAGGCCAGATTTGGACATGTTTAGAGGAGGGAGAGTGAGTATATTGGTAGGAGAATGTTGGACATGGAGCTGCCAGAAGAGGAAGGCCAAAGAGGAGGTGTATGGACGTAATAAATGAGGATATGAAGCTAGTGGGTGTAGGTGTTGAGGATTCAGAAGATAGGGATAGGTGGAGAGAGACGATTCGCTGTGGCCACCCCTGAAGGGAAAAGTCGAAGAAGAAGCTATAGTGTATCTAAGAACTGCTTCTGTAATCATAAACGCTTTCCTGTGCTCATCACCAGCACTCATCCAGTGACAGAGTACATGAACATGATGTACACAATGATGACACAATAATGTACAAACCCACTATCCACTGTCACCTTAAAAAGAGGATGTGCTCCCTTTTTCAGTCTATTTCCTCTCAAGATTCCTTCCTCATTTCATCTCGCTTCGTTGTCTTCTTCCTCTCGACAACATGAGGACAAAACCTTGCGAGAAACCAGACTTGAAAATGAAACCTTCTGGCTTGCTTGTTAGAGATCTAAATTTACACCCACACCTGGGTTTCTGTGAAGTTACTTCCTAAAACTGTCAATAAAAATACAATCGGATTCAGTTGAATTAATATATGATTACGCTTCCTGTAAGGAATAACAGCAGTCTTTGTTATCAGACAGACTGGATCCCTTTTGATTGGTTTGTCTTACAAGCTTTTAAATTATATTTACATCCACATCAGCAACGAAATCTTTTTCAAGGTCACTGAAATGCTACTGGCTTTGCTAGGTTGAATAAGTAAGTAGTTAAGACTTTATGCAAAACAAGAAATGAACTGAGTCAATAGGGGTTTAGTGTCTAGCAAGTTTGCTATGTGTACAACACTTGAGGTGTAATGCCATACCTTCACATATTTACATTTACATTCATATTTCTGGCATTTGGCAGACGCTCTTATCCAGAGCGACGTATAAAAGTGCCTAGAAGTCTCTATCAATGAGTACATTAACACTGGTTCAGTAGGTCACAGACTTAGTAATAAGAGCTTTGAGGTAAGAGGGTACTGCTCCACTCTTGGCTTTGTAGGCAAACGTCAGTGTTTTGAATCTGATGCATTCAGCTACCAGAAGCCAGTGGAGGGAACGCAGCAGTGGGGTGGTGTGGGAGAACTTAGTCAGGTGGAAAACAAGTCATGTGGCTGCATTTTGTTATGTGGATGAATTGCATTTAGAGGAAGACCTGCCAGTAGAGAGCTGCAGTAGTCCAGTCTCGAAATGACAAGATACTAAAAAAGCACCTGAGTGGCCTGTGTGGATAAAAATGGGCGAATCCTACTGATGTTGTACAGAAGAAACCGACATGAGCGTGTCACATGGGAGGAAAAGGATAGTTGATTGTCCATGGTTACCCCAAGGTTGAGAGCAGTGGCTGAACGGGAGATCATGGAGTTGTTCAGAGATAATACAAAATCCTGGGCTGGGGATGAATTACCTGGGATGACCAGCAGTTCAGTTCAGTTTCAGTTGATTAGCCTTCATCCAAGATGAAATGTCCACCAGACACGCTGAGATCCGAGCAGAAGCCGTGGTATCTGAGGGAGGGAAGGAGAAGATAATTTGGGTGTCATCAGCATAGCAGTGGTACAGTGATTTTGTCACTGCTAGTCGCCAGTCACTGTACTATAAAGTCGCAGGTAGATGTTCCTACTTCTGGTTGCCATAGTAACAACATTTATCAGTTGGTGGTGTTCCAAATCATAATGCATTGTTTTGTTGCTGGACACGCCCAAATCTAGATGCCAGTGGTCGCTGTCACAAGTCCCCATCTCCTATTGAAAACTGAAAATGAATAATCCCAGATCGCTGAGTCACTGTAGGTGACTAACAGGACCAGGAACTAACTTGTTTCACAAACATGAAAATACATTTTTTAATCGAAAAGCTGTTGGGTAAGAGGAATAAATTTCTGTTGTAGGACAATACCAACCCCTTACTGCTTATTCAGTGTGTTTACATTGGAAGCTACAGGTTTGATTCACATTTCTGTAGTAATAATAGTAATAACAATGCTAATGCTTTGTGACTGATGTGTTATCAGGGCCAGCTGAGTGTGCATGTGGATGTTTTCATTCAGCATGGACACTAAAGGTTAACACCACCATTAGCAAGTGTGACACATAGCGGGACTTTCCTTGCCGGATTTAATGTTTACTGAATAGCAGCAGGGTTCAGACAATGGCCTGGGGAAATCATTCTGTCTGTTATATACTGCAGGTCAACTTTGTCTCATAAAATATTTAGACTTGTTTGCAACTGTGCTGCAGCATGGAATCTCCAGGATTGTGTATTTGTATACAGCATGTATAGTTGTAACAACAATGTTGTGATGAAATGGGAAAGAGACGCTGGCGCTTTGCTGCTCGTCTCTCATTTTGGGAACACCGAAGAGAACTAGAGAACAAACAAAGACTTGGCATATGGACTACAGGAGCTGTAAGATGTGTGTGTCTTCCTCAGGAATAAAAAAAGTAGATTATTATTATTAATATTTAGATTTATTACTATCTAGCATTTTTTTCAGGCATCATGGAGTACCTCACACGCTTCTTCCAGGAGTCACGTTTCTATTTCTGCCACCATTATGTGTTTATTAATACACCGTCGTCGTCGTTTTCCAAAGATATCGAACATTTATATGAATTTATACAAATTTATTGTATCAATTATACAAAACATGTCAAGGATATTTCCAATGAACATAAACACAAACAAATTGTCGTCCTTAGTCTGTGTATGTTGCGTTCATTCGTTTTTCATTTCAGTATAAAAACGTGAGAGCAAGGAAAGCAAGCTTTTTATTTCATTTGAGCTTTTCTTGGCACACGCTAAAAGGAAATGAATTGGTAAAGGTCAGCTCTTCTGCTTAAGACGTATACTCTGGAACCTTTATTCTGTTTTCATTGTAGAGATGATAAAAAATGGGAGCAGCATGTGCAGAAACATTTTACATTACTTTGCGGTACCTGGAAAAGTCCTGCTGATCGCCATTTCATTCCAATTTTGCCGGCACTCTCTTTGCTGCTTTTAAAAAGTCCCTGTTAGTAGTACAACAGGCACTAATCCTTCCATCCATTTTCTGTAGCATTTATCCTACACAGGGTCTATCCTAGGTGTTTTGGGGGCCACAAGATGGAGGACACCATGGACAGGGTGCCAACCCATCAGAGGGCACAATCACACACATACTCACACTATGAACAATTTAGAGATGACAATCAGCCCACAACACACGTCTTTGGACTGGAGGAGGAAACCGGAGTAATTAGAAAAAAACCCTCGAAGCACAGGGAGGACATGCAAACTCCGCCCATACAGGGTGGACCCGGGAATCCAAACATCATGCACTAATACCAATATTAAATTTCCCCAGTAATTGCTGATACACATCTTTGCAATTGAAGATTATTCATTCATTTAAGCCCCAGGATCTGAAATCATGCAAAATTTAGAGAGAGAGACAGAGAGAGAGAGAGAGAGAGAAGTGCTTTCTGTGATACTGAAAGTGAGAAAGAGAGAGCAAGTGCTTTCAGTAATATTTATTGCTTGAAAGCCGAAACTGAACTGAATATTTATCTTTTTAATGAAAAAGGAACCAATTCACTCTTTTGTCGCATTTCGGTGTCCATGGATCATAAATAAAAAAAGTTGTACACATGCAAAGCCACTTGGTCATCCCTCAGTCAAAGAAGAAACAAATTGTTGTTTTCTTAGCGGCTGCACTGAAATATGGAGAGAGACTGGAAAAGAGAGAGAGCGACTGAGATTATTATTCATCTTCTGCACGGTCACTGTAAATCCAAATGCTATTACTGTAGGAGGAATAATGGATTTCTTTCTCTCTCTCTCCTTCTTCTTCTCTCTCCTCATTTTAGCTCAGGAGAGTAAGAGAGAGAGAGAGAGAGAGAGAGAGAAGGGGAGAAATAAATCGTCTCAGATCTAATTCTGCAGGACCGAATCTGGCCAAAGCTAATTATTCATTTGGTTCCAGGACAATGTATAAAATTGAAACATAACTGCCATTACTGTACTTTATTCCACAATGAAGATCAAGTCACAGGCCATACATCAAACTTAAACTCCTAATCATTATACAAACTGTTAAAATGAGAATATATTACCCGTGATTCGGCTTCACTTTAGAAAGAAGACAAAATATTTTTCTCTCCCCTTCCTCTCAAACCTATTGCCATTCGCCAAATTACACCTGTTTAATAATAGAAATTCAGAGTGGACGATCGTAGGAGATTTATTATTATTTTTACTGTTTTCCGTACGCAAACGTTTAGCATCGTGGTAAACAAAAGTATCGGAAAATTCATAGAAGGGCAAACTGGGGAAATTTGCAGACTCCCTGGAATCTCCTAATGCATTTAATTGTAAACTTAAAGCATTTTCCACAGATCCCTAGTGCTGTAAAAGGTAGGCCTGTGGTTAATTATCCCGTCCCCTCAGAACACGCCTGCAGAATAGTAAATGCAAGGCTGTAAAAACTCATTTAAGCTGGTAACCAAGCCATATCTGCACAGCAGCTTGCCATTTAATCTTACCGTCAGCTCCAGAATGATTCCAGGTTTTTTAGACGGGGGGAAAACAAGTTATGAAAAACCGTCTTGGTGGTTTATTCATCTCACACTGCAAACAGGAGAGAAATCGAAGCTTTATTTGAAACACATTTATTTAAAGGAAAGGAAATAATCAAAAAAAAAAAAAAAAATATATATATATATATATATATATATCAAGAAGGATTCTTACACAGAATCATTTTATACTGTGTGCAACTTTCTTGTCTTAGAGTCTTCTCTTAGAATTCAGTATGAGATTCTTACTATTAGAAGAGAGAGCAAGGAATGTGAGACGCTCCTCAATTACACGTCTTTCTCAGGGTTTTAGATCTTCTCAAGTGAACCACATTTGATATGTCTCTGACGTCTTGATTGCATGGCGGTTTTTTGTGTGGCTTCAGACGTATGTTCTACATCACTGTCCTGCGAGAACATCCTCCCATGATGCAGTTGTATCTTCTCGGCAAAGACAGTTCCATCTAAAACATCCTGTGAAGTGGATCTAGTTTCTTAGTGTCAGCCATACAGCTTCACAGATCCCTCACAACTACCAGTATACCGCCATTCCTCTTCACCGGCAAAATGGAAATTAGTCGTTTACAATCAGTGTAAACAAATGAATTATTTCATGGCCGCTAATCTGATACAAAATTCATCAAGACAAGGTTTGGGATTGACGATAACACCTTAAAGTTTATTGTTTATGTCTGTGAACAAGCAGAAATGGGGTTGATACCAACATTTACTATGAAGATAGAAACATTTGTGTGGGTTTTTTTGGAACTTTTCTTATGAATATATCGCCCCTAGTAGGCGAATTACTTATGAAAGACTACAAATTCTTAAAGCCTTGAGTGTCTAATTTCATATGAGCCATTAACCGCCTCTGTGGTGTGTGACGTGTCAAAGAAATTCACTGGTGAACGTGGGAAGTGGTAGTTTAGTGGTTAAGGTGTTGGACGGCTGTGTGTTTGAGTCCCAGGTCCATCAAACTGCTGCTGTTGGACCCTTGAGCAAGGCTCTTAACCCTCAATTGTATAAAAATGAGTTGCGAGTATCTGACAAATGCTGTAAATGTAAACATGAGCCCAATAAAACAGATATAAACTCCATGTTTGGCCTCTGGTGCAGAGAGTCTACAGTAACCCTGCTTCTTTATACGCCAAACCCACAACGACTGTTCATTTGACCATAGAACCTGGTTTCAGTTAAAGTTCCTGTAGCATTTAGCAATCTCCAGGTGCTTTTATTTGTGGCTGAAGGTTGATGAAAGCATTACATGGGGGTGTAATTTAGATCTGAAAGACTTGGTGACCCAAAAATTTGTGTCTGGGAACCATCTTCTTTATGTGTATGAGAAAACTAAATCCTCGTGGATTCTCTCCCAGGCAGCTTCATTACAGCTCGTTACGTTAAACTTCTTTTTTTTATTGCTTGAACAACATTTTATGACATTGTATGATTTATAAAGGTCAACATACTATATATATATATATATATATATATATATATATATTCATTTATTATTCTGTAGCTGCCCCTAGGCTCTGGACCAGCCTGCCTTTTAACATCAGGGCCTTTTTAACACTGAGTGGATTTAAAGCTAGCGTGATTCATTATGTACTCTAGTTATTGTTTTTGTTATCAGTGTCTTTGGATACTATATTTCTTATTGTGAAGCACTTTGGGGCAACTTCACTTGTGTTAAATGTGTGCTATAAATCAAATCGGACTTGACTTATTGGGGGGAAAAAACATCATCTGTTGTGTTTTTCTATCTATTTTTCTCTCTGACAGGAGCAGAGCCCAGTGTGCTCTTTTAGCCCATCTATCTCCAAGATTCCATGTGAGATGCTTTTCTTCTCACCACGGTTGTATTTGGTTACTCCAGTCTTCCTGTCAGTTCATACTAGTCTGGTCATTCTCCTCTGAACTCTCTGGCATTTCCTGAGGGACTGCTGGTCACGGGATTGTTGTTTTGTTGTTGTTTTTGTTTTGTTTTTCACACCATTCGGTGTAAGCTCTGTCAGCAGTTTCTGGAATACTCACACCAGGCCATCTGGCACTGAAAATCAAGCCACGGTCAAAATCACAGGGTCGATTTAAAGAAATTTAAGCAGAGACATAATGAGCTAGTGTGAATGCTCAAGAATGCTCAATGTACTGTACTTGTCAACGCTGCTGGTTTTACATAATGTTCAGGTTAGAGTTGTTTTTAAATAGAATGTAGAGCAAGATGTTGTTTAAGTGACAGATAGGCAAAGGCCAAAAAGTTGGCAAGGACTGGCGAGAGACAAGCATTTATTTTTGTGCTGAGTCGATTGAACTGACTCACTGAAAAGAGGCAGAATTCCAATCACTACTGGAAAATACCAGCCAGTGCAGTGGTATGTAGGGTAAATATGCAACTGGATGGAAAAGATCACAAACCACGGCTTCTGTGTGTCAGATTCACGTATTAAAATAACAAAGATACTACTAATAATTTTATTATTGTCAGATTAAATGAGATTCACATAGAATAATTTATGTACTTTGGAACGAAAACCATACACTCTAATGATCATAACTGGATCACAACATTAACTTTACTTGATATCCTGATAAACACATCCTGAGATATTTAATCAAACAAATCCACAAACATCATCACACAGCACTACCAGATATTAGTAAGGTTAAAATGAAGGTAAACTGTAAACATCTAGCCAACGTCTATAGCCTGGTCTTAACCCCTGCATTCCTGGGAAAAGAGACTGCTTATCCTCTTGTTTTTGAGACGTCAGCATTTCTTACACTGAAGTATGTTTGCAGTTTTGGAGAGAGAATGTTATTTGACGCCCGGAATTCAATTTATGTCGGCGACCTCGGCTTATTTGGCCTGGCATTTAGGTTACACTTTCATATCCATCATTCCCAGAAACAGTGCTGTGCTGTCCTCTTCTGTTTCTCTGGTGAATGTATTTGCAGAACTCCGAAAAGCATTGAATAGTTATGAAGCCGTCCCTTATAGTCTGATTTGATCATATTTGCATGCTCACATAAGATAACTATTAGATTAAAAACCCAATTCTTCATTCAAATTAGCGTCATAAATTTGACATATAGTGCAGAATCTTCAGACTACACAGGCATAACATTATGACCACCTATTTATAAATGTTGGTCACCCTTCTGCTGCCAAAACAGCCCTGATCCGTCATGCACTGTGTATTCTGACACCTTTCTATCAGAACCAGCATTAACTTCTTGAGCAACAGTAACTCGTCTGTTGGATCGGATCACACGGGCCAGTGTGAGCCTTGGCCACTAATGACCCTGTCGCTGGTTCACCACTGTTCCTTTCACTTTTGATAGATACTGACCACTGCAGACCAGGAACACCCCACAAGAGCTGCAGTTTTGGAGATGCTCTGATCCAGATCCACAATCTGGCCCTTCATCAAACTCGCTCAAATCCTGACACTTGCCCATTTTTCCTGCTTCTAACACATCAACTCTGAGGACAAAATGTTCACTTGCTGCCTAATATATCCCACCCACTAACAGGTGCCATGATGAGGAGATCATCAGTCTTATTCACTTCACCAGTCACTGATCATAATGTTATGCCTGATCGGTGTATTTCTTAATATCTATGCATGTTTATTAGTGAAGCAGCACATCTTAAGAAAAGAAGGTAGAAGATTTTAGGTAGCACTTCTGTATATATGTACACATTTATTTTTGTTACACCATTAATGAAAGCATCCAACCATAAGGATAACGATAGACTAAGTAATCACCTTAATCTGTACATATATTTCTGTACATATTTCTTCACTGCAGTATTTAGACTTTCCACTAACCATAACCCTATTCAGCTTTGTGTATGTGTATTTAAAGTCATAAACAATGTTATTCAGTAAATCTTCACACACAAACATCACACAGTAGACACTTCGATATTCTAATTGAGGCTTTACATACAGAGTTAAAGCAATCAAGAATGCAAGTAAGGTTTGTGTGAGTTCTATAAGTGCTGATATACCAAAAGGAAAAGCAGAAATGACATAATTGATATGCGGTATAGCTGAGAAAGTAAAAGAAATCCAAATATTAACATCAGAATAAATTTGCTTCAGGGTTCCCGGTCCATTGTTTGTGTCTGAGCTCGGGTTAATGTGGTCCTGTTGACCCGTGGCATTAATAAGTGTGACCAGCTGAGCGGATCCTAGGTGGTCAGCAAGTACAGGCGTGAACAGGGTCAAACGCATCTTAAAGATATATTGTAATCTAATTACAACTGGAGGCAGTCAGGGGACGCATATGACCACATCATGTTGGCAGTGTGAACACAAATGTGCCTCGATGCATCCTGGACAATATAAAATATATAATCATTATGAGAGAATGTCATCAAAAAGCATTAAATAAGTTATCATGCATCTTAACGCCTGGTGTGAACGTCTATGTGTCTCGGCACTGTGCATGGCAATCGTGTCACTAGAGGAAGATGTTAATGCAGATGTTAATGTAAGTGTGGTCAGGGCCTGTGTCTTGGCACTCCACTAGTGATTGTATCGCTTGAGACAGATGTTAATGCAGATGTTAATGAAAATGTGGACAGGGCCTGTGTCTCGGCACTCCACTACGGATCGTGTCGCTCAAGACAGATGTTAATGTAAGAGTGGACAGGGCCTGTGTCTCGGCACTCCACTAGTGATCGTGTCACTCGAGACAGATGTTAATGTAAGAGTGGACAGGGCCTGTGTCTCAGCACTCCACTAGTGATCATGTCACTCGAGACAGATGTTAATGTAAGAGTGGACAGGGCCTGTGTCTCGGCACTCCACTAGTGATCGTGTCACTCGAGACAGATGTTAATGTAAGAGTGGACAGGGCCTGTGTCTCGGCACTCCACTAGTGATCGTGTCACTCGAGACAGATGTTAATGTAAGAGTGGACAGGGCCTGTGTCTCAGCACTCCACTAGTGATCATGTCACTCGAGACAGATGTTAATGTAAGAGTGGACAGGGCCTGTGTCTCGGCACTCCACTACGGATCGTGTCGCTCAAGACAGATGTTAATGTAAGAGTGGACAGGGCCTGTGTCTCGGCACTCCACTAGTGATCGTGTCGCTCAAGACAGATGTTAATGTAAGAGTGGACAGGGCCTGTGTCTCGGCACTCCACTACGGATCGTGTCGCTCAAGACAGATGTTAATGTAAGAGTGGACAGGGCCTGTGTCTCGGCACTCCACTACGGATCGTGTCGCTCAAGACAGATGTTAATGTAAGAGTGGACAGGGCCTGTGTCTCGGCACTCCACTAGTGATCGTGTCACTCGAGACAGATGTTAATGTAAGAGTGGACAGGGCCTGTGTCTCGGCACTCCACTACGGATCGTGTCGCTCAAGACAGATGTTAATGAAAATGTGGACAGGGCCTGTGTCTCGGCACTCCACTAGTGATCGTGTCACTCGAGACAGATGTTAATGTAAGAGTGGACAGGGCCTGTGTCTCGGCACTCCACTAGTGATCGTGTCACTCGAGACAGATGTTAATGAAAATGTGGACAGGGCCTGTGTCTCGGCACTCCACTAGTGATCGTGTCACTCGAGACAGATGTTAATGCAGATGTTAATGTAAGTGTGGACAGGGCCTGTGTCTCATTTTCACCCTGTGTCCATGTAGGTTTCTTCCCACCACCCAAAAAAATAAATCAGTAGGTAAACTGACTACACTATTGCCCCTAGGTGTGAATGGTGCAGTGTAATGGACTGGTGCCCAGGACTGGAGTCTAGGATGTATTCCTGCCTCACACCCAGTGTTCCCAGAATAGATCCACCACCACTTTTATAAAGCAGTATAAAGTGGATACTGTTGAGAAATAAATGAGGAATTCAGTAGCAGTAGAATGAAACGGAAAGGCCTGATGGCTGTACCTACACTCCAGTCCATTAGATGGCAGTAACACACCACAACTCGCAGAGGAAGAAGAGCGCCATTTGCTAGCATGTAGCTGTTTAATGTATAACTGTTTCTCTGCTAGCTTAAATGTTAAGCTTGATTAAAACTAATGGCTGCCCAGTGTCCAACTGAGTCATTTATCACAGGAGAGTCAAGTCCCGCGGTTAATAACAACGTTAAACATTTAATAATAGCACCGAGTGCTCAAGCTAAAGGGAAGAAGCGAGCAGTTAGCCCCGCGGCTCAGCCTCTAACACAGCCGAGCAGCAACAACAACAAACGGAGGAAAGTGCAGTCGGTATCAGGAGCCAGTCTCACTCAGGTAAAACCTGCAGGAGTGGAGTGTTTCAGCTTTACTGGCTTTATTTATGTGTCTGTGAAAATAAGGTACTGTAATTATGATAAATACATTTGAAAATAAATATAATAATAGACAGATTTACTTGTTGAATGGTCTTCCAACTAGGCTGAATGTAAATTTCCCATTGGGATGAATAAAGTATCTGTCTGTCGGTCGGTCTATCCATCCATTCATTCATCCATCCATCCGTCTGTCGGTCGGTCGGTCGGTCTGTCTATCTATCTGTCCATCCATCCATCCATCCATCCATCCATCCGTCTGTCTGTCTGTCTGTCTGTCTGTCAATCTATCTATCAGTCTATCTGTCTGTCTGTCTATCTGTCTGTCATCTCTCTGCTCTAAATGGTCAAAAGTTTGTGTCCACCTGACCATTACATCATTATGTAGTTCTTCCTCTGACTCATACCACCAACCTAGAAGCACACTACTGTCATTGTGTGCCTTAATTTTCTTTTTCCCTAACAAACATCTTAGTGTCCCTGTGTAGAAAGTGAGCTTCATGAAGACCTCATGGACTCTGACTTTAACCCTACTCAAAAAATTCTGATATACACTGACCAAACCCCCCCCCCCACGCCTCCTTGGCCTGACCTCACCAACAGCTGCTGTAGCTGAATGAACACTAATCCCCACAGCCATGCTCCAATATCTAGTGGAAAGCCTTCCCAGAAGAGTGGAGCTCACTAGAACAGCAAAGCAGTGACTTAATCTAGAATGGGATGTTCCACAAGTACATATGAGAAGCCAGGTGTCCACATATTTTTGGTCCTATAGTGCATAATTCTGAATATTAAAGAATTTCCTATAACTGTGTATCATATCAGAAGTAAAGTTATACCATTTTATAAAGATTGGTAAAAAGAGATTTTTTTTTAATGTAAAGATTACTTCTAATTTTATAATCTGCTTATGGAAATTGCTGGAAATCTCTAAAAAATATTTATTCAGTGGGAAAAAGAGTTCTTATTTTGATTATCGTTGTTATATTGTCGTCTCTGTCTCATCGTCAGTCATTTTTCTGTTGATGTCTTCATTAACGCATGTTTATTATGTCACGTTTTGTCACTCTTTCAAATGCTTTTATCTGTACTGTGTGTGTGGTGGAGGAGAGCGAGCGAGCCCTCTTCTCTGTTTTGATGATGATGTGACGTTACAGGAGCATCTCAAATGTTTTGACAGATTCTATGTAATGGATGAGTTCTATGTCTGTTTTATGGGCCAACTCACACACTTGTGATATAGGCCTTGATGGTTATTATTTATTTATCTTTATTTATTTATCTTTTTTTCTTTCTTTTTATCTGAGTTTTATATCTGGGCTAGTATTTGTTTGGGGTAACTTCTGATTTTTTGTCATGCAAAATTGCTACTAGCCATCGTGCCTTATTATTATTATTATTATTATTATTATTATTATTGTTATTGTTGGTTATACTTTTCATATCATTTTCCTCTTTAGGTTCTCCCAGTGGAATTGGCAGATGGAAAGTTGGGTCTCTCAGTGGATGTAGGTGCAGAGCCAGTTACAAAGCCTCTGTCTTTTAAAGACCCCAACTTTGTGGTAAGTCTTCAGAAAAAAACAAAAACGATTTCAGACATTTTTTAAAAAGACGATAAACAGAGTTGTACACAAACAACCGAACCTGCGTGTCGATGTTGATGCTGTAAAGCAGGGCTGTCCAGTCTTATCCGCAAAGGACCGGTGCAGGTTTTCCTCCCATCCAAACAGAAGCTGAGTCAGTAGAAAGCCAAGATCATCTGATTAAACAGGTGGAATGGAGTGAGGCTTCGGCTTGATTAGTATGAAAACCCGCACCCACACCACTCCTTTGTGGATAAGATTGGACACTCCTGCTGTAAAGTCGTGTTCAGTCGTAGTGACCTTGCACACAATCCAGTTTGTTCCTGTACACTGTCCTGTAATAGCTGTAATAGAAAAGTTCAATTTGCTCTTGTTCCTTGCTGCAGCACTCCGGTATTGGAGGAGCGGCCGCTGGGAAAAAGAATCGGACGTGGAAGAACCTGAAGCAGATTCTGGCAGCAGAGAGAGCACTGCCCTGGAAAATCAGTGATCCTAACTGTATGTCTGAGTCACGCTTAAACTAAAATCAGGCTTTGCTAAATGATATGTTATTATTCTTTTTTTAATTTGGACTCCTCTGATTTCTGACAGATTATAACATAGATGCTCCTCCTTCCCTGAAGCCTCCTAAAAAGTATTCTGACATTTCAGGCTTACCGGTAAGTGAGCGTTGTTTCTAAAGTCCTGGTAATTGCTGTGTATGTGCTACGTCTGTGCTTTGATTGTCAATCTTCTGGTGAAATACACTATATTGGCAAAAGTTTTGGAACACCCCTCCAAATCATTGGGTTCAGGGGTTGTGTTCTGCCCCTTAGTTCCAGTGAAAGGAACTCTTCAGCATACCAAGACATTTTGGACAAGTTCATGCTCCCAACTTTGTGGGAACACTTTGGGGATGACCCCTTCCTGTTCCAGCATGACTGTGCACAAGTCATGGATAAGCGAGTTTGGTGTGGAGGAACTTAACTGGCCTGCCTCAACCCTGATAGAACGCCTTTGGGATGAATTAGAGCAGAGACTGCGAACCAGGCCTTCTTGTCCAACATCAGTGCCTGACCTCACAAATGTGCTCCTAGTGGGATGGTCAAAACACACTCCTAAATCCTTCCCAGAAGAGTTGAAGCTGTTATCGCTGCAAAGGGCAACTCCATATTACATTCATGTGCATGTAAAGGCAGACGTCACAGTTTTGGCCTGACTCACAGTCTCCACTCTAATCCATCCCACGGTGGCTTGGTGGTTGGCACGCTTGCTTCACACCTCCACGGTTGGGGGTTTGATTCTTGCCTCCACCATGTGTGTAGAGTTTGCATGTTTTTCCTTTGGTGTACTCCTCTGGGTACCCTGGCTTCCTCCCCCAGTCCAAAGATACACACTGTAGGCTCAAGTCTAGCCGTGTTGTGTGAGTGGGTGTGTGATTATCCTTTGCCTTGTGCCCCGAATCTCCTGGGATAAACTCCAGGTTCCTCATGACCCAGTAGGATAAGCAGTGTAGAGAATAGACGGATGAACATGTTTACATCCTCAAAAAAGTGTCAGCAGGTCATTACCCAGTATTTGGTTATGAGCTGAGAGGTTCTGTCCTCTCACACTGTAGATAAACGATCTTCTATATAAGAGTCTGGCAAGCATGGTCCTGAGCTGTTTATGTGCAAGGTGACTCGGTGTTGCAGGAGAGACACATGACGGCTTTGTGCTGGGTTTTTATTTATTTATTTATTTTCAGGTTTTCATCAGTATTTCCACATACCTTTATGCTCCTGATTCTGAAGCGATCTGTCATCTGTGCATGCAAATTAATCCTCTAGCTTAGACATCCAGATTGCATGTTGCCCGATACGTGTCGTAAAGCAGGTGGTGGGATTTGGAACAAGACGCTCACGTAAAGAGCATTAAGCTTAAGCTTACATGCCAGAATGATGATTTTTGTTTTGGGGAAAGTCAATAAGGTTGAGGGGTGTATTTATTTATTTACTACTATCAGCCATGCAGCTACAAGTTGTGCTCATTTCGCTATATGGGCTAAACTGCAGCTCTTGTGGGGTGTTCCCGGTCTGCAGTGGTCAGTATCTATCAAAAGTGGTCCAAGGAAGGAACAGTGGTGAACCGGCGACAGGGTCATGGGTGGCCAAGGCTCATTGGTGCACGTGGTCAGCGAAGGCTGGCCCGTGTGATCCGATCCAAACAGATGAGCTACTCAAATTGCTGAAAAGGTTAATGCTGGTTCTGATAGAAAGGTGTCAGAATACACAGTGCAGCGCAGTTTGTCGCATATGGGGCTGCATAGCCACAGACCAGTCAGGGTGCCCATACTGACCCCTGTGCACCGCTGAAAGATACCACAGCACATTTTTAGAGATCTAGTGGAGTCCATGCCTCGACAGGTCAGGGCTGTTTTGGCAGCAAAAGGTGGACCGACGCAATATTAGGCAGGTGGTCATAATGTTATGCTTGATCTGTGTATATTTTTCTCCACACGTAGGCTGTATTTAGGTCACACTGAATTTCCATATATTAATATTTATTATAGAATTTAATGAATCCCATTTAATCATAGAATCAAATTTAATCATATAATACCACATGGTTTTTGTTCTGGTTGAATATCAGTTGCTGTAGAATTAAGCATTATGAGCTACTTGGAATAATGAAATGCAAAAGGAGCATCGGGTGTGTGATTGAGACTCCTGCAAGTAAAAGAGCTATTTAAAATATCTAAAGGAAAAATGTCACATTGCTATTGCAGAATAATGTATGCGTATGAGATTGTTCTTTAAACGCTTTTGGGCATTTTGTTTCTCCAGGCAAACTACACAGACCCTCAGACCAAGCTGCGATTTACCTCAACCGAAGAGTTTTCATACATCCGTCTACTACCTACAGACGTCGTGGCAGGATACCTGACGCTACGGAAGGCCACCTGTATCGTTCCCTGATCATCAAACGTCCAATTTTTAATTTTGTGAATATATATATATAGACAACATTGGACTTGTTTCAAAAGCTGTCTTAAGGAAGTTACTCCAGGACCTGAGTGTGACACAGCATCACAGAGACTTCTATTGATTCTTCTTTTAATAGTAAAGTTGTAATATATGTACATCACTATGAGTTACTATCTTATTGAACTGTATTTTTAAGATTTATAAAAACGTGTTGGCTAATTCGATGTTAATTGTGTGAATCCGAAGCTGTGTTGGATGTTGTGATTTGCTTTTGAATGCTGTAATATACACTTAAAGGAAAACAATTAAAGGAACACTTTTTTAATCAGAGTATAGCATCAAGTCACTTAAACTCCTGGGATATTGATCTGGTCAGTTAAGAAGCAGAGGGGGTTGTTAATCAGTTTCAGTTCATTTGGTGTTAATGAAATTAACAGGTGCACTAGATGGGCATGACCCCCAAAACAGGAATGGTTTTACAGGGGGAGGCCAATGACAATTTTTTTCCCTACTCATCTTTTCTGACTAGTTTTGTATTTGGCTAAGGTCAGTGTTACTACTGGTAGCATGAGGTGATACTTGGACCCTACAGAGGTTGCAGAGGTTCAGGATGGCACATCAATATATGTGCCATTGCCAGAAGTTTTGCTGTGTCTCCCAGCACAGTCTTAAGAGCATGGAGGAGATTCCAGGAGACAGGCAGTTACTCTAGGAGAGCTGGACAGGGCTGTAGAAGGTCCTTAACTCACCAGCAGGACCGGTATCTGCGTGCAAGGAGGAACAGGCTGAGCACGGCCTGAGCCCTACAAAATAAACTCCAGCAGACCACTGGTGTGAATGTCTCTGACCAAACAATCAGAAACAGACTTCATGAGGGTGGCCTGAGGGCCCAATGTCCTCTAGTGGGCCCTGTGCTGACTGTCTGGCACCGTGGAGCTCGATTGGCATTTGCCAACACCAGAATTGGCAGGTCCAGCACTGGCACCCTGTGCTTTTCACAGATAAGAGCAGGTTCACCCTGAGCACATGTGACAGACGTGAAAGGGTCTGGAGAAGCCACGGAGAACATGCTGCCTGTAACATCGTTCAGTATGACCGGTTTGGTGGTGGGTCAGCGATGGTCTGGGGAGGCATATCCATGGAGGGACGCACAGACCTCTACAGGCTACACAATGGCACCCTGACTGCCATTAGGTATTGGGATGAAATCCTATTACCCATTATCAGACTCTACGCTGGTGCAGTGGGTCCTGGGTTCCTCCTGGTGCACGACAATGCCTGGCCTCATGTGGCGAGATTTTCAGGGTGTCCTTGAATTCAGCCCTCCTTCAGTTCCTAACACATTACCCAGTCCCTAGTGTAGATATCCAGCATGATACTTTCACCCCCACTGAGATCTGATGTGTGTTCAAAGAATTCCTTTAATTTTTTGAGCAGTGTGTAAAGCCTCTTCTTTGAAAGTGCTGTCTGTTAGTGTTCTTAACATGTGGCTGTATTTTGCTGACCACTTTTGATGGATACTAATCATTGCAGACCGGGAACACACCCACAAGAGCTGCAGTTCTGGAGATGCTCTGATCGCTCAAATCCTTACACTCGCCCATTTTTCCTGCTTCTAACACATCAACTTTGAGGACAAAATGTTCACTTGCTTTCTAATATATCCCACCCACTAACAGGTGCCATGATGAGGAGATCATCAGTGTTATTCACGGCACCTCTCAGTGGCCATAATGTTATGGCTGATCGGTGTATCTCAGAAGACTAAATGCAGTTTAAATTCCATTCTTCCTAGTGATAAAACTGCACAATATAATGCAATTGATAAGGTTGAAAAGGAAATGCCGATCAGAGATGAACAGCTGGTGTATATAGACTATCAGGGCTAAAACAATAATCATGGTACCCAAGCACTTTGGTACAGCAGGCAACAAAATCCTGTATCTGTTGTTAGCATTTTAGCGTGACCTGTGGTGTTGCCCATTCAGTCATTCAACTACTTCATAGCCAAGTAATAACACTATAAACACAAAATTAAACACCCCATGACAGCTCATACTGCCTCACTGTTTTTCTCTGTAATGAGCAGTGAGGATTTTTTTTTTTTTTTTTTTTCATCTGACTGTCATTACCGGTGTTTGCTAATTAACTTCAAGGGAGTTAGCAAGCATTACATACAGGTCTATTAAGGCAGGGCATTTAAGGTATTATATCACTAGCTATCTATATCTACTTTATTCCTTGTGTAAAAAATCAGACATTTAAACTGCTCGGTGCAGATTGCATGTCCAGTTCGGGTGCAACTTTGTTTATGATTTAATCAACATTTAGTGTTCTTTAATTTGGATTTTTTGGGATATTTTGAAACAGTCACTTGCCTGCACAGAGCCCTGACCTCAACCTGATAGAACACCTTTGGGATGAATTAGAGCGAAGACTGTGAGCCATTCCAAAACTGGGACTGCCTTTAGATGCACTTGAATGTAATTGCAGCTATAACAGCTTCAACTCTTCTGGGAAGACTTTCCACAAGGTTTAGGAGTGTGTTTATGGGAATTTGTGACCATTCCTCTAGAAGCGCATTTGTGAGTTCAGGCACTGATGTTGGACGAGAAGGCCTGGCTCGCAGCCTCCTCTCTAATTCATCCCAAAGGTGTTCTATCGGGTTGAGGTCAGGACTCTGTGCAGGCCAGTCAAGTTCCTCCACATCAATCTCACTCATCCATGTCTTTATGGACCTTGCTTTGTGCACTGGTGTGCAGTCATGTTGGAACAGGAAGGGGTCATCCCCAAACTGTTCCCACAAAGCGGGGAGCATGAAATTGTCCAAAATGTCTTAGTATGCTGAAGCATTAAGAATTCATTTTACTGGAACTAAAGGGCCGAGCCCAAACCCCTGAAAAACAACACCTGAATTCAATGATTTGGAGGGGTGTCCCAAAACTTTTGCCAATATAGTGTATTTTTGAATCTGATATATACAAAACAGATTCAAGTGAATTGGGTCTTGTTTAGAGGTTTGCTGTCACCTAGTGGCAATAGCCAAAAGTTAAATCAATCAAATCTACTAGTACTGCTGTTAATGTATTGTATTTTATAACGTGATTGATTAAAGAAACCAGGTTTTTTTCGTTTTTTTTGATTAAAGTTCCAGTCTTAGTAATACAAATGAGCAAAAACAATCAGCCCCCTAATATATAAAATAAGCTATATTTTGAGAAGGTAAATTGTATAGATTATTTTAAATATTTATTTTATATTCTCATGTTTGTGGATGTGGACTTCAGCAAAGCCACAGCAAAGATGGTCATTATAAAACACAAATTCTGTGTGTAAACATTTCTATATTGAATTAGAAGTATGCTTGGCTCACCATGTTCTGAGGAGGGGAGGCATTTACAGTGGCGCAAAGCATCTTTACCTAAATAAGTAAATCTTATTTTAATGAAATCAGAATAGACTGAAAGACTGAGACCCTGTCTCATTCCTAAACACCATTTACAATAGGTCACTTTAGTATGTTGGGGCAAAACCATTCAGTGCTTTTTATAGATCATTAGTAATACTTTATAGTATATAGTATTTTTTAGTAGTTGTAGTAAGACTCTGGCTGCTGTATTCTGGACTAATAGGATCTTGTGTTCAGAAAATACACCCTGCCTAGCCTTCTTTCTGCAATCAAATGTCCCTGAAGATGTGGCCTAAGGTCTGTGGGTTTATATAGCTATGGTTTACATGACATATAGAGTAGAGTATGTTATTGCTTTTTTGAATTTCTTATAATAATCTAAATACAAGCTCAGAATCAGAGCAATCACAATTTGGAATTGGTGAACTAATATTAGCCATACTCAATTATAATAGTGCAATACTAATATTAATACTGTATCACAGTAGATACAGGACCTATTCTGGAAACACTGGAATACACCCTGGATCGGACACCAGTACAGTACAGCACCGTACACACACATTCTGTCAAAGTATTTTTTTTTTAGCCACTCAACCTACTTATGTAATTTGAGAGGTGTGTAAATGAGGGAAAAAAGACATTATATTGGGAAAAGGTTTGGGATGTCTGCCTTTACATGCACATGAATTGACCCACCCTTTGCAGCTATACCAGCTTCAAATCTTCTGGGAAGGCTTTCCTCAAGGTTTAGGAGTGTGTTTATGGGAATTTTTGACCATTCCTCTAGAAGTGCATTTGTGAGGTCAGGCACTGATGCTGAACGAGAAGGTCTGGCTCACAGTCTCTGCTCTAATTCATCCAAAAGGTGTTCTATTAAGTTGAGGTCAGGACTCTGTGCAGGCCAGTCAAGTTCCTCCACATCAAACTCACTCATCCATGTCTTTATGGACCTTGCTTTGTGCACTGGTGTGCAGTCATGTTGGAACAGGAAGGGGTCATCCCCAAACTGATGAAATTGTGCAAAATGTCTTGGTATGCTGAAGCATTAAGAGTTCCTTTCACTGGAACTAAGAGGCCAAGCCCAACCCCTGAAAAACAACACCTGAACTCAATGATTTGGAGGGGTGTCCCAAAACTTTTGGCAATATAGTGTATACCAAGCTCCATACAGACAGGAACCTAACATCGTGATCAAACCAGAGACCCTGGAGCTGTTATGAACATCACACATATTTACAATTCATGTTCATATTAATATTTCAATTTTAATGCATGCATTAGTTAGATCAGTGTTCAGCACAGAATAAATAAATAATAAATAAAATAATAGATGTAAACTGGTAACTTATAATATAATGTAAAATAATATAAAATAATGTAATGTAATATAATACAATATAATATAATATAATATAATATAATATAATATAATATAATATAATATAATATAATATAATATAATATAATATAATATAATATAATATAATATATAATGGTATAATATATATTCCTTCAAGAATACAAGAAAAAACGCAACCTAATTTGTTGAACCTATTGGGAAGAAATTCTTTTATATATTCATATAGTATTGAGAAAGTGTTAAATGTATTATATTCTTTTATACTTTCTTTTTTTTTTACTTGATATTCTTTTTATTTTAGATTCTTCTTTTCGTCTAGTGTATTTTCTTATATTTTACATTCTAGTTTCACATTTTTTTATTTCCATCATAGGACAATCGCAGAAAAAGATTTCACTACATGTATGATTGTCTATTAAAATATGTGCAACATGATTTCCCGGGTGCCTTCAATCTGAATAAACTATATAAACATTCAATAACACAGGATACATAGATACAAGTTACATAAATAATTGTTTTTATTTATTAAAATCTGCTGTGAAACTTAAAATGTGCCATCGTCTCAGTTAATGGAGAGTTATGTCACTATGCCAAAGAACCTCACCAATAACCATGTGCTGAATTGTCTGACATGCAGTACATATATATATATATATATATATCTCATTCTCTATTACAGAAAAAAAATGGACATACACAAATGTAATGTATCCTATAACCAGTTCTGAATTAAAATTGTTTCTTTTTTTTATTGTTATCATTACTAATTTGCCATTCCTTACCCTAAGGATTTGCACTGGGTCATATGTGGGCTTACAGGGCCATATTTGCTCCTGGTGCAGAGCAAAACTAATAACGAGGTTAGAAGTTACGGTCGTTTACAAGCAACATGCACACAAATACTAAAGGTAATTATTGCAGGTACTGAACTAGAGAAATATTTCAAGGGGGGGGGTATTTCTTCCCTTCCGTAAGCAGATCCCTATTAACTATGATAATTCTCAAGTAGTCGAATTTTCATAAAAAGATGGATGCAAATTAAAGATCATCATATATAAAATGTACAACAAACAAACTGAAACATGAGACTATTCAGTGAATTGTTGCTTCTTCTTTTCAAATAAAATGGCATGAAAATGCAAATATTAACAGCACCACTTGGAAAATAAGTGTGTAAACAAAAACAAAAACAAAAACAAAAACGTGACCTTTTTTTTTTTTACACTTAAAAAAATCTTACACTTCTATACATGTACACATAAAATATCTGTATCTTAAAACTCTGCATACTGAATATCTTACATTCGTAATATACTGTGCTGTGCTATTGGTAATTATATGTACAACCAAAATGTCCTCTCGAGAGTCACCTTTATCCGGCTGAAATATTTATTGCTTTAAATTTAGCACTTCATATCTCCCCCTAGCCTCTCTGCTGCAAATCCTGTTGCACATCCTACACAACGGAATCATTTTTTTCCCCACAAATCACTAACACACTTTTGTACTCGAACTCAGTTGTCACTTCCACCAAAGACCTAAGTCTACTTCGCTATGCTTGAGAGACTGTTCTGCCCTGCATGCTGAAATACTCAGTAAAATGAGAGGACAGCCTCGGAGGAGGCGATAGAGCAGAGCTGGCTGGTGCCGGACTAAATGTTGTTGAAAAGTCAACCGGTGATGACGTGGTGATGATTTTCTGCTCGGCGTTCACAGCCATTTCTTGTCCCTTGAATCCCATGGCATCGTTGATATTTTTCACAGAGACCTGTTCGTCAAAGAAAAAAACAACAGAAATAATATCTTAAATAAATATTGTTATTATAAGCTATTTTCTGTCATTTCTGCCTCACTGAAATAATGTAATTATTTTTAAATAGAAGAATTTCTTTATAAGAAGAGTCCTCCTCCTGCCTCCAGGAGATACAGATAAAGGCTAAGAATAAAGGCTAAGGGATAATCTCCTGCTGGAACGGCTGAAATTGTCCTCCCGAAGCCTATTCTAACATTTCTTTAATACTTTAAGGTGGTTTTGTTTTTCTTTTTTTACTCACTGACTGGATGGAGAAGAGTTCAGTGAAGTTAGGCTGAGAGTCTCCCAAAAAGGAGCTGTTCCCATAGGCATGATGAGGGAAGCCCTCTGCCCCCATCTCTTTAGGACTTGACAGTAGTATGCCGATTTGAGATGTTCGGACGTGATAGGGGAAATTCTTATTAGCTGCTGATGGACGTGTGATGATCTGCAGAAACATGATTGATAATAAGGGACAGAAGGGAAAAAGCAATGTTAAATGTGATGTGTGTTCATTTCAAATGTAATTTAAAGATTTCAAGATGGTTTAAAACAAATTTTTAATACTGTATGCACTTTATGAAACATGAGTCAGTGTTAAACATAACACAGAACTGGGTTACATGTTAACTGCTGCTGCACACTGCATATACACTATATTGCCAAAAGTTTTGGGACACCCGTCCAAATCATTGAGTTCAGGTGTTGTTTTTCAGGGGTTTGGGCTTGACCCCTTAGTTCCAGTGAAAGGAACTCTTAATGCTTCAGTATACCAAGACATTTTGGACAATTTCATGCTCCCAACTTGACCCCTTCCTGTTCCAACATGACTGGACACCAGTGCACAAAGCAAAGGTGTGGTGGAACTTGACTGGCCTCAACCTGATAGAACACCTTTGGGATGAATTAGAGCAGTGACTCTGAGCCAATCCAAAACTGGGACGTCTGCCTGTACATGCACATGTATGTACTATGGAGTTGGCCCGCCCTTTACAGCTATAACAGCTTCAACTCTTTTGGGAAGGTTTAGGAGTGTGTTTATGGGAATTTTTGAACATTCCTCTAGAAGCGCATTTATGAGGTCAGGCACTGATGTATGAAGCTGAAGCATTAAGAGTTCCTATCACTGGAACTAAGGGGCCAATCCCAACCCCTGAAAAATACCACCTGAATTCAATGATTTGGAGGGGAGTCCCAAAACTTTTGGCAGCATAGTGTAAGTGTATTCACATTCGAAATAAAAGGATTTAGATTCTATACCAAGCTGGCTCAAAAATCATCACAAATGGAATGGAAACACCATGGAAACACCCTATATACCATTAGAACAAGTGTCTAGACTACTACTACAGAACAGAAGAACAGAATCAGTGGGCAAACTTATGATTGCAGTTGGGCAGAACCAAAACAAAACAAAATTATAAAGCACTATATGCCTTTTCAAAGCGTGAAACTGAGACAGGAATAATGGATCTGGACGTCCGGGCAAAATGTCTAAATGTTGCAGGACATCCACTGTCAGCATCATGGCAGGTGTGATGACCTCCACTTGCAACACACTCTTGTGTTTAATGCAGCAGAAATGGGATTGCTAGGTCTGGATGGTGAAGTAGATAGTCCAGATTGAGTGACAGACACTTGAGCTGGAAGTCTTGTTTAACCCTTTCCTGAGACTTCAGCTATATGTAGCGATGAGAGCGACTGGTAGCCAAGATGCGTAACTGGAATACATAGTTGCCTTTTGACTTACTGGATTCCACAGGATAATCAAACATAGTGAAGTGCTCATATAACAGTTCCCCCTTCTCACTGTTGTTCCTAAATGGCTGTGGCCCAATCTCTTGTCTGATCCAGTATGGAAAAGTATGAAATAGCTAAGCAATAAAGATTAAAAGAAAGAACAAATCATAACAGCCATACATTTTAGGCAACATTTGGCAGATGCTCTTATCCAGAGCGACTTACATTTATCTCATTTGAGCAGCTGAGGGTTAAGGGCCTCACTCAAGGGCCTAGCAGTGGCAGATTGCTGGTCCTGGGCTTTGAACTCAGAACTTTCCAGTCAGTAATTACTGAGCTATCACGTCACTTCCCTGTGCCTCTGCCCAACCATGTAATGATTTTACACAAATATCATTCTTTGTACAAAGAAACTTACTAAAAAGACAGTGTGGGCATAGAGGTGGATGCCAAGCTGAATCCCATTCACAATCTTCTCCCGGGCCCATCGAGATATACCAAAGTTGGCAATAAGAGCCATGACGGGTACGGCAAAAAACCTGCCAAAAAAATGAGTATTTAGTACTAATTTAATAGTATTTAATAGAATGACATTATAATACATTTCTAATATACAGTAAAGACAGAGGTTGGATCTTATGTTCTAATTATGCATTATCTCAAATTGTGCATGTAGTCTACGCAATATTCTGATAATTACGATTATTTCCACTCACCAGAGAGTGTACGCAGCAAAGAAAGGGATGTAGAATGGCTGTTTCTCTGGGTAATGCTTAAGAGACACCAGCACAGCATAACAAAACCACACATACGCCAGCAGCTGGAGGCCCATCAGCCCATATCCTGCAGGACTGTCATACGCATACAGGACTTCACCTGGGTCAAAAAACTACACACATATATTTATAACATGAACAAGTAGAGAAAGCAAGTGGTTAACTGTTATACACAATAAATAACACTTACATTAGTGTAAATTGTAACTAACTGCATTATGGTAGCTCTGTGCCAGTGTTAGTTTGGCTTATTGAAGTGTTTTCCACACTAAAACCTTTCTGCTTTCTGTAGTGTTTCTTGGCTCGAATGGTTAAGGCTCTGGGTTGTTGAGCAGAAACTCTAGAGTGCCAAGCTGCCACTGTTGGGCCTCTCTACTCCAGGGCTGCTGTATCCAGGCTGACCCTGTACTCTGACCCCAGCTTTCTAAGCTGGGAAATGCAAAGAAAGGGATTTCATTGTGCTATAAATTATATGTGACAAGTAAAGGTTTCTTCTTGCTTCTTCTTTTTCTAACATTTCCACTGGGATTAAGAAGAAGCCTTTATTATCACACACATACATTACAGCTCAGTGGAATTCTTTTCTTTGCAGCTGAGAAGGAAGGGGTCAGAGTGAAGGGGCAGCTCTAATGCAGCACCCTTGGAGCAGAGTGTGTTAAGGGCGTTGCTGATTTGCCCAAGCTTGTCCTTCCGATCAAAAACCCAGAGCCTTAACCACTTGAGCCACCGCTGCGCCCCAGAGAAAAGGGGAAGCGCAAACACAGCCCCCCACTATCAGAAATTATGCAGTCAAGGTTCTCGCATTTGGGGAATTCGCAAAGGTCAGCACAGCCTGAGTGCAATGGCTGAGCCTCGATTTGGGCAAACCACCTCCTTGATCATGGTATTGCCCCTGCCAGACGGCATTATGCTGCTGTAACCAAGCATCAGGGATAAGCATGAAGCTATACTACCCTATATAAAAAAAGGTGGCGACATAACACTACTGTATATGCTGTATATGTATTATATTAACTGTAATAATAACCTCCATTCTTTTGGGAAGCCTTTCCACTAGATTTTGAAGTGTGGCTGTGGGGATTTGTGATCATTCAGCCTCAAGAGCTTTAGTGAGATCAGGCTCTGATTTTTGTGTTAAGAAACCTGGCATGTAGTCGGTAGTCCAGTTCATCCCAAAGGTGTTCAGTGGGGTTGAGGTCAAGGCTCTGTGCAGGACATTCAAACCTTGCTGTTCCACTCCAACCAAATAGAGCTCACTTTGTGCACAGGGTGGAACAGGCTCGGGCCTCTTAGCTCCAGTGAAGGGAATACAAAGACATCCTAGACAATTGTGTGTTTCAAACATTTTGGCCAAAAAGTTGGGAGCATGAAATTGTCCAAAATATCTTGGTATGCTAAAGCATTAAGAGTTCGTTTCACTGGAACTAAGGGGCCAAGCCCAACACCTGAATTCAATGATTTGGAGGGGTGTCCCAAAACTTTTGGAAATATAGTGAATATGATTGCCACAAACCCTTTTGGCTATATAGTGCATCTATTCAAAACAGCTCTATCTGGGCCTAGATCTCTAATGAGCACGGCAAAAGAAGAGCGCAACAAAAACTCCCTGGAGAAGAGCCACAGCAGAATTTTCTCTTCAGGATGGCACTGGACAATAGATTTTAATAACTAAGTCAAAACTCACAGAGAAAAGGCAAACAGTACTGATTCTGATAAAATATACAGAATATGAGCACAATACAGGTTTAGCAGGACTGGAGAAGCATATAATAATAATAATAGCAGCAGTTCTTGGAAAGTAGAAAAGTTTGGGGAATCTGAGAAATGACATAACTATAGCTGGAAAATGAATCATAAATGCAGATATCGCCAAGCAGCAGAGGCAAATAATAAATTCTCCCTTCCACTGCATATAAATAGTGTTATCTGTGTTTAACCCAGTAAACTCATGGGAGCTGTTAGTGGGTCCGGACTTGCATCCTCTTTTTCCCCTCTCGTGCCAAACCTTTCCTATCAATTCATTGTAGTTATCATTAATTTGAGTAGATATTGAGTAATATGAAGGACAATTCATTAATAAGTTAATGAAATATTGAATAATACCTTAATGAATAATAATCCAAGTAAAGTGATATTTAATAAGCAAAACTCCAAAGCATGACATTTAATGTTGGATACTGGGATTCAGACCAGCATACAAATTTATCATCAACACATTGGAGGCACAGCACCAAATGAAAAATTAGAGAAACTGGTGAGTCTCACTGATTTAGTGTTCAATGTAGTGCCCTATATATTTTGTCCTAACCAACCCGGACCCCATTCAGTGCATGTTGAGTACAAAATGTTTGGCGATTCTTCTTTGATCAAGTAGTGATGGAGGCACTGTAATGGAGGAGATTAGAACATTACAAGGAGTATTGATTAGGTTGTAGGAAATCTGGGTGCCTTAGGCAGACACATCAAGCCCTTAACTCTTATACTAAAGCCTCTGGTCAAAGGAGAAACTATTCTATAATGTTAAATGAGCTAGGCCATTAGTGGCACCAGCAGCTCTACAATTACAGGAAGCCCAAGGCGCTGGGCATTGCAGGTAAATTCAGGGTATGATGCAAGAGCAGCCTTTTATGAATATCCATGTTTTTGTCATGCAGCAAAAGCAGATAAAGCTGAAAATGATGCTTTATGCTTTCAGGAATCAGGCTGATAAACAATTCCAAAAGACAGGGCAACAACTGTGTGACACCAGGACAGGAGGAATCTTAAAACCGAAGAGCAATGGCACAGTCGGGTCAAAACCAGGATATCAAACACAGTGACAAAGGTCTGGTACATTAGGACTGTGGGTTTTGTGAGTGTTATTATATATTGAGGTGAGTCCAGGTGTATAGTTAGTATACAGGTGATTGTGAGAGTGTACATGTTGGGAGTTGGAGTCTGATGCCATGTTTGAAGGTGCTGAAGTTAGCTGAGAACTAAAGTTCATGGCAGCTATGCTTGTATGTTAGTTCAGAGCTGATGCTAGTTGAGATATGTTTGAAGGCGGTGATATGAAGTCCAGAACTAAAATTTGAAGAGGCCATTTTTGTAGCCAGTGATGTTAAGAACTGGAGTCAGTGGCAGCCATGTTCATAGGCTTGGTATCTTTGATATATCGGCTTCCTGCATGATGGACATGTTGATGGCGGTGATGTGATCTGGAGTTCAAGGCAAACATGTCTGTAGGCTTAGATTCTTGCTTTCTCTCATCTAATGGCTTCCTGCATGATGGCGCACGATTATAAGATGAGATTTCTGTTTCTGACAGGAATGAAACCTGTTGTGGTCCTCTGACGCAGTCCTCAGCTGCATCCTCAGATGATTTTCTGCTCACTCTGGCTGTCAAACCTGGGTATTTGAGCTACAGTAGCTTTCTTCACAGCAGGAAGCAGTCTTTTTTGCTTTTCACACCACTCACACTAGTGAACTCTTGAGACTCTTGAAAGCCCAGGAGTTCAGCAGTTTCTGAAATACTTCAACCAGCCCATCTGGCACCACAAATCATGCCACCAAAATCACAGAGATCATATATTTTTTCTTGTTTAATGTGAAAGTTATATAAATCTCATTATTTTGTGCTCTGGGCTGCATAAACCCCCCCTTTTTTTTTGTTCTCCATTTTGCACGCAAGCAGAAAAAAAGGTAATACTTCAAAATAGTATATATAAAAGAAGCAATTATTACCTCAGCTTCATATATGAAGAGGATGATGTAGGTAATTGTATAGATGGTCATGTAGATAGACAGCTTGATAGAGCCACTGTGACTTATTCTTGCTCTAAATGGCAAACAGAGATTCAGTTACTTTGTGCATCACAGAATCTTTACAGAGATGGACAGGATGGTTGCTGCAAGAATGAATACGAGGTCACTGTGGTCCAGTGTTCCAGAACCAGTCCTTTGTAATGTGCAATTTATATTTAGACAATTTGTGACGTTAATGGACAGACAGATGGATGGATGAATAAACTCCTCACTAAACAATTCCGCATATCCTGCTCCAGTCACAAAAGAAAGGCATATAATGGTCATGCTGATGCACATGGGTGTGTAAGTAGTAAATATCTTTCATGCAGCTCCAAAATTACTGGTAAATATGGGTCTAGCCGTTGTTAAAATATAAAAACACAGTATTTTATTAACTAAATCTCACAATTATTGGCACCCCTGTCATTAGTCCATTCCCCACAACGTCCTGCACTGGGTCTTCTCTTATAATGATGGATGAGAATACATATCAAGGAATCCGTGACCGCTCAATACAGCTCCACTGCAGATCCTCCAGACTCTTCGTTTTGGATCGTCGCCCTTCTTGACAGGTAGAGCCATTTAAAATATTTGCCTCTCTCACCGATCTCTTCACTGTACATGGGGCAAAATATACATGTGTCCTTCTACTGGATTAACTACAGCTACAATTGTTTTAATCCTCTTAATTATTGCTCTAAGAGTAGACATAAGTTAATTTCTTTGCAAGCTAATTATCCGGAATTATCCAAAGGCACAATTACAACCGTTCTTTTACCAAGGGTGGCAATAATTATATAATCATAGAGATGAATGTAAATGGTAATTTTGCAATAAAAGGAATAATATGAATGATCTCATTACACAAACACATAAACCAGTGTTTCTCTTTTTTTTCAGAAAATGGAGATAATTTTTCTTTTCTTTTCATATTTGTTCTGTGGCAAGAAATTAATTAAAAAACATTTATACAATAATTTATGTAGAATAATAAACTGGTGAATCATTTTACCCTAGTGCCTGGGAATCTACAAAATAAAGGACTGAAATTCTGCCCATATGAAAAATTTGGAAATGTCCTCTTGTTACATCAAATGCCTCTTTCTAGTGAACTGGTAGTGAGTTACGAGTCTCTGCCTTATCTTATCCTTAGTGATTAACTCAAAACTAACATAACTAGGTTATATTTTTATTAGTTACGTTAGCTAGCTGGTAAGTTTTGTGCTGTTGTATTTGAACATTAAAGCTGTTCAATGACATCGCACTTTCTACCAGTTTTCTCTGACCCTCTGTGACATAACCCTCTTTAGTTTCAGCTAGCTGACATTAGCTACAGACCTTAAAATTATCTCGATTAGCTGATAGCCTCCCAGTCTCGGAGATGATGGTTAACAAATGTACATTAGCATCATTTCACCCTATACAAAGGTCTGTAAAAGAACAAAGCTGTTCACAAAAGTGCTTGAAATACTTTTTCATTTGTTCCTTGCTGCAGTTCATTAGTACTGAAGAACCTAAACAATGCTGCCACAAATTCGTAGCACTGAATTAAACGAATAGGACTAGAAGGCCTGGCTCCGCTGAGGCTAGACTCAGCATGCAATATGACAAAGCTAGTAACTAGGGAGTAACTAACACACAATATGATAAAGCTGAGGCCCTTTACCGTGTGACAGTGAAGCCTTTCCCCAAGAGAATCAGCATCAGGAGGAAAATCAGGAAACTCACAGAGAACAGCAATTTTCCTAGAGGGGATAAAGAGATGAGAGAGACAGAAACTTTTGACCATTTAGAGCAGAGAGATAGACAGATAGATGTATAGACAGACAGACAGACAGACAGACAGATAGATAGATAGATAGATAGATGTATAGACAGACAGACAGACAGACAGACAGACAGACAGACAGACAGACAGACAGACAGATAGATAGATAGATAGATAGATAGATAGATAGATAGATAGATAGATAGATAGATAGATAGATAGATAGATAGATAGAAGTAAAGTGAGTAAGTATATCAGTAAGTAGCAGGTATCTATCTATCTATCTATCTATCTATCTATCTATCTATCTATCTATCTATCTATCTATCTATCTATCTATCTATCTATCTATCTATCTATCTATCTAAATTATTTAATAAGTAAAAATTTAGGTTGGTAAGTTAGAAAATAACTTAGTAAATAAATAACAAGTAAGTAAGTTAATTAAGTAGATAGGTAAGTTAAGAAAGCCTAGTTAATAAATAAATAACAAGCAAATAAATAAATAAGTCAGAAATTTTGTAAGTTAGACAGTACTTTCTATGTAAAACAATTAAGTTAGCAAGTAAGAAATTTAATAAGTAAGAAAGAAAGAAAGCTTCAGCTGTGTGAACATATGTTCCTGCCATCTGCACAGAGCATACCCTCATATACATCAAATTTACACAAAACTACAACCTTTTATAAAGGTGTAAGAGTAAAATGAAGCATTCAGCCTGCTCCAGTAGTCCAGAGATCTGGATTTGTCTCCTATTTAATCCACACAGAATTATAGGAATATTGAAACGCCTACATGTTCTCTTAATACTGACTCACTCACCAAGTATCTTTAGACACCCGTTCCCCACTCCGTCTCTGGCATACAGACCCCAGTAGATACAAAAGAAGAGCAAGCTGAAAACTAGGGAGGAAAAGACAGAATGGCATTAAATGCTATAGTGAAAGTAGCACAAAGAGAGAAGACAATAGTGAGACGTCAGTGATGGAGGCTGATGCAGATACAGATTTAGTTTCTTAACTAAGACTAGGATTATATTTATGTCCAAATACAGCAATAATTACACGCAGTAAACAGAAGAATATAAAAAAAATCATAAAAAGATAAGTGTGTGAGTAGCACAGCAGCATGAGTTACAGCTCCTCACCCTCTACTCCAGCTGCTGTCATAAACATCTTATATGTGGTATGGAGCAGCTGTCTTCCTTTCAGGTTATCTATAAGAAATACAGAGCGAGGAAAAAAAAAAAAGCACAATCACATAAAACACACCTTCACTTCTTTCTTACAAATCCTACAAAATGGTTCTGTTTATTGATCTGGAATATTATACTGATTGAGTATTTTGAGGAGTCATAACACTACATCGGAGGATTCAATAAGTATCTCTGATGAAAGAAATAAAACATAAAACAGAGGAAAATAATCCACGATGGAGTAAGTGGATTATTTTCTAATAACTGCATCTCAAAATATTATTATTATTATTACTATTCCTTGGATACCACAGCATTTTGCCTACAAATAAATACATTTATTTATCACAGAGCAAGAATTCAAGCTTTTTAGCCACTTATAGTTAATGATGTGAAACTTATGTTATAGCAGCAATAAACATGTGTTCCCTCATCAGCAACTGTGGAATTCCTTACTTCACTTATCCCAGCTGAGGAAGCTGGGGTCAGAGCACAGGGGCAGCTATGATGCAGTGCCCCTGGAGCAGAGAGGTTTAAGGAACTTGCTCAATTGCCCAACAGTGACAGCTTGGCAGTGCTGGGGCTTGAACCTTGATCTTCCGATCAACAACCCAGAGCCTTAATCACTTGAGCTACCACTGCCCTGAAGATAGCAAAGATTATACATTTTTTCATTGTTAATATCAGTGGCGGGCCGTGCATTTCACACCTAGGCCTTCACTGGCCTTTACCTAATCGATTTCTTCTCCTCTGTCAGCCATTGTGAGTTAAAATATATATATATTTTATTTAGTTTGTGCGGTTCGCTGCCTCTGACTACTCCAATTATCCAATCAAAGGACGGGAAATTGCTGACATAATCGTATGCCTGCTAGATGGCCCCAGTGACACCAACTCGAAATCTTATTGGTTAATGTAACAATTTCATTGCCACTTATTTTAAGCTACGGGCGCCTGCACTATTGATTCTGAAGGCCTTAAGGCAGAAATTGGCTGAAATATGATTGGATAAATACTCTTATCATAAATATACACTACTGGAACCAAGAGAAAAGCTATGAAATGTAGAGAATAGACTATTGGGAATAATTTAATACACATTCATGGAAAAATATATTAAATATATTAAAATGCAAGTCAGTGATTCAGATCACTGCTGTTTAGGCCAGCAGAGAAGGCCTTCCTGGCCCTGACGGCCCACCACTGCTTAATATATATCTTTTATATACACTGAACAAAATTATAAACGCAACACTTTTGTTTTTGCCCCCATTTTTCATGAGCTGAACTCAAAGATCTAAGACACACAAAAGGCCTATTTCTCTCAAATATTGTTCACAAATCTGTCCAAATCTGTGTTAGTGAGCACTTCTCCTTTGCCGAGGTAATCCATCCACCTCACAGGTGTGGGATATCAAGATGCTGATTAGACAGCAGGATTATTGCACAGGTGTGCCTTAGGCTGACCACAATAAAAGGCCACTCTAAAATGTGCAGTTTTATCACACAGCACAATGCCACAGCTGTCGCAAGTGTTGAGGGAGCGTGCAATTGGTGCACGATGACTGCAGGAATGTCCACCAGAGCTGTTGCCGTGAATTGAATGTTCATGTTCTCTACCATAAGCCATCTCCAAAGGCGTTTCGGAGAATTTGGCAGTACATCCAACCTGCCTCACAACCTCAGACCACGTGTAACCACACCAACCCAGGACCTCCACATCCAGCACCTTCACCTCCAAGATCGTGAGACCAGCCACCTGGACAGCTGCTGCAACAATTTGCATAACCAAAGAATTTCTGCACAAACTCTCAGACAGTCACAAACTGTCGTCGTAACCGACTTGAGGGGGCAAATGCTCACATTCGATGACGTCTGGCACTCTGTTCTCTTCACGGATGAATCCCGGTTTTCACTGTACAGGGCAGATGGCAGACAGCGTGTATGGCGTCGTGTGGGTGAGCGGTTTGCTGAGGTCACCGTTGTGGATCGAGTGGCCCACGGTGGCGGTGGGGTTATGGTATGGGCAGGCATATGTTATGGACAACGAACACAGGTGCATTTTATTGATGGCATTTTGAATGCACAGAGATACCGTAACGAGATCCTGAGGCCCATTGTTGTGCCATTCATCCACGACCATCACCTCATGTTGCAGCATGATAATGCATGGCCCCATGTTGCAAGGATCTGTACACAATTCCTGGAAGCTGAGAACATCCCAGTTCTTGCATGGCCAGCATACTCACCGGACATGTCACACATTGAGCATGTTTGGGATGCTTTGGATCGGCGTATACGACAGCGTGTTCCAGTTCCTGCCAATATCCAGCAACTTCGCACAGCCATTGAAGAGGAGTGGACCAACCTTCCACAGGCCACAATCAACAACCTGATCAACTCTATGCGAAGATGTGTTGCACTGTGTGAGGCAAATGGTGGTCACACCAGATACTGACTAGTTTTCGGACCCCCCCCGACCCTGTGTTACCATAGGAGTGCGAACAGATCACGAGTGCATTAATATAAATCTGTGATTTGAATTATTGCCGGCGCTCCTGTCAGAGCTGCCGTTTGTTCTAACTAATCAGATGCAAGAATTCAAGAGTGCTGCTGTATAATGAGAAATATTTGTATACAAAACAATACAAGGTCGCTCCGTTTCATGCAGTCATTAATTACTCATTAACATGAACTCACATGCAAAATAGCAGGAGAGAGAAAATACACTGGCAAATATAACCAAGAAGGTGATGTCGGTTTCCAGAATTCCTGAAACAGACAAAAGAAAGAGGACGGGAAAAGTGACGAAAATCATTTCACCGATCAAATATTATACAGAATACTTTCATAATGCTCTGTATTTGACAACTATTACTTCATTAATTTAATAAATTCTGACAGTGAGCTCAAAACAACATATATTCACATACAAATGAATTAAATCATAGCAGTGCATTATACTATAAGCTTTTTTCTAAATAACTTGAACTATTCTTCAAATAAATCTTCTTAAATCATCTTAAAATGTTCTCCAACATGCAACGCCCCCCCCCCCCTTCTGTATATCTCACCAAACTCGTCTGCAGAAAAATGTTGTTTCCAGAAAGACTGCCCATTAGTTAGCTTCATCTCATACTCCAGCTGTAACCCTCCGCCCTGTGAGGGTGTGAGAAACGGGAGAGACAAACGGACAAATATTCACAACACAAAGAGATGGTCCATAAAGGAGTTCAAATCATCGGAGCACGGGTTCTTTAGAGGATTTGAGGCAAGCTGGACCTGCTTTGATTTCATTTAATACAAAATCCTCCTCTCTCTTTATCAAAAGGGTAAAGAGCAGAAAGAATACAGTGTCAAATTCAATGTGGCGAGAGCTGGTGTGAGGCTGAGGGATAAAAGACAGCCAGGTATCAAAGGCTAGAATAGAAACGTGTCTAGTTGGGAATAACTGAAAACAAGATGACCTCTGCTTAAATATGTATCAAATGTATAATTTCTACTAATTTCAATGCTCAGGTATGTTTTTTCCCCCTTCTATTATACCATGTACTTTGCGAGTTTCAGATGTTTTGTCTTACATGAAGCATTGGCATAATAAAACAAGGATTGCATCTGATTCAATCAGGTTTACATGTGCAAACAATACAGGAATTGCACCCCTTTATTTGGCCAAACGACAGCCATTAACACACGTTTGTCAAACAAATATTAGGGCTTAGGGGACTTGAGTGGCTTGCCAGCAGAAGCAAGAGCACTCTGGGACTTTAGCTGTACAGTCTGGGTGAGATGGTATACACTGTCAATCACAGCAGCGCTAGCCCATCATGGCATCTGTGTGTCGAAGGGGGCGGAAAGCACTTTCATCCAGATGTGTCGCCTTGTGATGCTGCATGGAGTTTGCTCTTGCAGGCAAGGCATCCCACAATGGGCACATCACAACTGGACCATGGAGCAAAGGAAGAAGGTGGTCTGGTCTGATGAATCACATTTTCTTTTAAATCACGTGGGCATGTGTGGGTCACTTGTGGAAGAGATGGCTCCAGGATGCACTATGGCCAATGTTCTGCTGGGAAACTTTGGGTCCTGGCATTCAAGTGGGTGTTACTTTGACACCTTAACATTGCTGCAGACCAAATACACTGCTTGATGGTAACAGTGGCCACTTTTAGCAGGTTAATGAATCTATCCATTTTCTGTACCGCTTATAATGCACAGGGGTGTGGGAAGCCTGGAGCTTGTCTCAGGGGACACCTTGGGCAGGGTTCCAACGCATCAAAGAGCACAACTGTGCACAGATTTACACACCCATTCACACACTTGGGATAGATGGCAATCAGCCTACTATACATGTCTTTGCACTGGGGAGGAAAAAGGAAGCACACGGAGAACATACAAACTCCTCACACACACCACTAAGCTACTCTTCAATTCAATTCAATTCAAT
Source organism: Hemibagrus wyckioides (assembly GCF_019097595.1). Classification (NCBI taxonomy): domain Eukaryota; kingdom Metazoa; phylum Chordata; class Actinopteri; order Siluriformes; family Bagridae; genus Hemibagrus; species Hemibagrus wyckioides. The sequence continues at coordinate 12,461,869 of NC_080732.1, read as the reverse complement.
TCATTATATTTGTATGGAACTTTTAACAAGGGACATGGTCTCAAAGCAGCTTTACAGACATATAGAAACATAGAAAAGAAAATAAATTACGGAGTTAAGTTACTGTTTTATTCCTAATGTGAAAGATTGAGGCGAGGGTGGCGAGGAAAAACTCCCTGAGATGATATGAGGAAGAAATCTTGAGAGGAAGGGAACCTCATCATCATTTGGATGACACTGGACAGAAAAATAATGGAACTGTAAATAATGTCCTTTCTGCAACAGCAACCAAGAGCTCCTTTCAGAACTCGAGGGTCAGTGTAGTTTCTGAGTCCCTTATTGACTTAGCACTAATTCCTTCCTGTCGCAAGCTGACAGATGAGTGACTCTTCTCCCTCAAATATTTATATACAGACAGTATATTTTACAAGGTTAATTTTGTTAAGTATGTTAGAAAAAGCTAATTTAGCACTCACCCCACACTTGCTGAGCACAATATACCACCATCTCTCTCTGACTGAACGGAAGCTACGCCCTCCGACACAGCTGAGGATTTCTTCATCATCCTCTTCTTCAACCTGAAGTGCAAATAATTACAGACAACCTCACACTAGGGACCTAAAATTATTGCCAACATTATTGGTGCATTTTTTTTCCCTCGACAAAACGGTGTTAAAACATTTCCTGGAGAAAATAACAGCACTGAGTCTCTCTCTCTGTGTAATGTCTAACAAGGTTAGGGATATTTACAGCAGGATTTTGGTCTACTCTTTCATGCAGAACAGTTTAATCTCCTTTATATTCTCAGGTTTATGCAAGAGGACTTCTTACTTTAACTCAAATCATCAGTTTTGGGTTAAACACGGAGACTGAGATGGTCAGAGCAAAACAATGATTTTGTCCCTGCTTGCTCATTTCTGTGATGATCTAGGGTCAAGTCTGTACCTTCTGGTAGATGCAACCAAGCATTGGGCTGTGAAATATATGGGCACTTTATTGTGCCCTAATTGTTCGTAATATTTATAACTGCTTTTGTGATTTTTTTGCTCAGGTTAACCTCCATCCCATCTGTCTTTTTTTTCTGTTTCTTGTGTTTGTTATTTTTCCTTATTTATTATTTATGAAAAAGTAGATTTTACATGCATGTAGAAAAACAGGACATGGTTAAAGGCTACATCTGAGGACCTGGAGACTGTCAGAGAATAAAAAATAATGTTTTGTAAAAAAAAAAAAAAAAAAAAAAAAAAAAAAAAAATTAAAACAGTATTGTTATGTAAAAAGTATTTCTTATGAGAATGATTTTTTGTTAGAAGGAAAATAAATGTATATAAATATTACTTAAATAAATAAATAAATAAATTTATTTATTTAAGTAATATTTATATACATTTATTTTACCTGGAGACTGTCAGAGAATAAAAAAATAATGTTTTGTAAAAAAAAAAAAAAAATTAAAACAGTATTGTTATTTAAAAAGGTATTTCTTATGAGAATGATTTTTTGTTAGAAGTAAAATAAATGTATATAAATATTACTTAAATAAATAAATAAATAAAATTTATTTATTTATTTATTTATTTATTTGAGTTGAATTTTTCTAAATTATTTTGTACATGTTACTTATAAAAGCATTATATAATATTATTTGCTATACGTTCTTACGCTACTAATATTTTTTGCTCATTTTTAAGAAGGGTGCAAATACTTCTGGAAGCCCCTGTAAGTGAATCTCTAGTTTCTTACCACACATCCAGACCAGGTGTAACGGGTGGTAAGGTTAATGACTTGGTTGTTTTCAGGCCTCAGGACGGCCTCTTTCTGATAGCAGTCCTGCAAAACATCAACATGCATCATTTATACTTAGAAACTCCTGTCTGTTACGCCATCTCTCCACAGATACAAGCTCAACAAATAAGAGTCAGAAATAGTCACATCCACACATCCATACCATGTTTGCACTTGTGTGAAAATGTGAGACAGTTGAGAATGTAATTAAGGAAGCAACACAGCCCTCAATACTGCTTAATGTTCCTTTAAACTGAGTCTCGCAAATGCACAGAGCAAACAACAAGCCTCCACACGTAGAATGTCAGGGTTCAACTCACCTTGTCTGGCCTTTTGTATACAGCTGGCCACTGTGAGCTTTCATCAAAGTACAGCAATATGTTCTGACAGCAGCGTGACTGTGAGGAGGAAACAGCCATGGGAAAAGAGAAATGTAGACATTCTGAGAGGCACACATGATAAACTGCCTAAATCTGCCAAGTAGACTGCAGAAAGGAAGGTCAGTGAGTGACTGAGTGGAAGGAATAGAGAGAGACAGTGCAGTGACTTTAATAAGAATACGGGAAGAGAGAGATGAGGAAGAAAGACTAAGCAATAATATACTGTTGCACTGCTTAGAGTTTTTGCTCATACGATCCCTTTATTTTAGTCAGTTTCTTTGTTTACTGACTGGTAAAACAGCACAATTTAGTATAATAACCTGGATAATCAGCAAGGCTATAGACCGTGTAGTGATACTGTAGCTTGGATATTCCATCACTGCCATGTTACGATAGTTAATGTGGTGAAAATAAATGAGAGAAAGAGAGAGAGAGAGAGTTTGCTTCACATGGCCTGTAACTGTACTTGGGATGAGAGAGTAAAGAAATAACATAAGGCTAGATATCTCTCATCTCTATTGCCCGTAATTTTACCTTGGGGTAACGAAACTTGAAGTCCAGTCTGCCAAAATCAGTGAGGAAACAAAACCTCGTCAGAAACACCCAGTCCTGTAAGATAGAGAGAGGACGAGTAGAGTGAGAGAGGAAAAATTCATTACAAAAAAAAAGAAAACTATCAGCATTTTCTTGCCTACTATCACATAAATTCTGAAAAAATGAAATCAGGAAGTCAGGAAGGAAAATAAATAAGGAATGAAGAAAGTGTTACATAGAAAAGATTGTTAAATAAAGAAGGAAGTAAATATGGAAGTGAAGGAAGGAAGTTAAGGAAGGAAGCAAAGAAGGAAGGAAGAAAGGAAAATAAATAAGGAAGAAAGAAAGGACCAACCGTTACATAAAGAAGGAATTAAATAAAGAATAAACAAAGGAAGAAATGGAGGGAGGGAGGGAGGGAGGGAGGGAGAGAGGAAGGAAGACACGAACAATTGTTAAATAAAGAAGGAAGTAAATATGGAAGTGAAGGAAGGAAGTTAAGGAAGTAAATTTGTAAGTGAAGGAAGGAAGTTAAGGAAGTTAAAGAAGGAAGCAAAGAAGGAAGGAAGAAAGGAAAATAAATAAGGAAGAAACTGTTACATAAAGAATGAATTAAACAAGGAATAAACAAAGGAAGGAATGGAGGGAGGGAGGGAGAGTGGAAGGAAGGAAGGAAGGAACAATTGTTAAATAAAGAAGGAAGTAAATATAGAAGTGAAGGAAGGAAGGAACAATTGTTAAATAAAGAAGGAAGTAAATATGGAAGTGAAGGAAGGAAGGAAGGAAGGAAGGAAGGAAGGAAGGAAGGAAGGGAAGGAGTAAGGAAGGATGGAAGGAAAGAAACTTGAAGTCCAGTCTGCCAAATTCAGTGAGGAAATAAAACCTTGTCAGAAACAAGTACAGTGAGAGAGGCAAAATTAACAAAATGATCTCCATTTCCTAACCTACTGTTACATAAAAGAGGATGGAAGTAAATAAGGAAGGAAGGAAGGAAGGAAGGAAGAAAAAGGGTAAAGTAAAGAAAATATAAAGAAGAAAGGAGGAAAATAAAGAAGGAAATAAGAAAGGGAGGATAGAAGGGGAATTGTGCATGTCCAAAAACTGGGGCATATTTACATGGTTACATAAAAATCAAGTTCATAAACAGTAAATGTCCTACCTATAAGACACACACACACACACACACACACACACACACACACACACACACACACGTCTTTATACAAGAACATTTGAATAAATGAATAGTGATGTAAAGCTGTGAATAACGTGTACTTAATATAATCTACTGAATCCACTGTTAAAGAACTCACCATTTCTGACATGGGTTAATTGAAAGTTAAGCAGTTTCTCAGGCTTAAATGTTCAGAATTCTGAAGCTTAAAAGCTTTATAGTGTACGTTGTAAAAAACCTGACAAAGACTCACTCTGAAGTAAAAGCCTGGGTTTTCCCAGATTTTGTTTTTAACACATCAGTTTGCTTTTCTCTGCTACATAACCAGGTACATTAACAAAAAAAAACCCCACACTGTATAAAAATAGTTAAAGCTCATGTACATTGTGTTCATTCCCCTCTAAATGAGACGGATTTGTAGGGCATTCTGTCTGATTAAACACAAATATGACTGTCCAAAAGTTCCTGAGCTCCGAGGCTGACCTTTACTGAGCACAATATTAATTGCTTTACAGTGCTGTTTGATGAACTGCAGACAAGCATACACACACACACCCACACCCGCACACACACACACACACACACCCACACACACCCGCACACACCCGCACACACACACACACACACACAGAGAACAAGCCTCATGTTCTACATTTCTTCCTCTTCCACTTCTCATTGATGTTATCACTCTTTTGATATTCACTACTGAACCAATACCTCAGTTACCAGCTTTGGTAACATTGTAGACACTACAGCCGTGATAATAAAGCTTATTACATTGAACTGAGAGAGAGAGAGAGAGAGAGAGAAAGAGTGAGAGAGAGAGACAGTGACAGAGACGGGGGGGAGACAGTGACAGAGACAGAGACAGAGAGAGAGAGAGAGAGAGAGAGAGAGAGAGAGAGAGAACCTGACAAACAGCCAACAAGCCTCATGTTCCACATTAAATCTTCTTTTAATTTTTCTTCTTCTTCTTCTTCCTCTTCCACTTCTCATTGATGTTATCGCTCTTTTGATATTCACTACTGAACCAATACTTCACTTACCAGCTTTGGTAACATTGTAGACACTACAGCTGTGATAATAAAGCTTATTAAATTGAATTCAGAGAGAGAGAGAGAGAGACAGAGAGAGAGAGAGAAAGAGTGAGAGAGAGAGAGAGCGAGAGAGAGGGAAAGTGAGAGAGAGACAGAGACAGACAGAGAGACAGAGAGAGAGAGACTGAGAGACTGAGAGAGCGAGACAGAGAAAGAGTGAGACCGAGAGACAGAAACAGAGTGAGAGAGAAAAAGAGCGAGAGAGAGAGAGAGTGAGAGAGAGAGAGTGAAAGAGAGAGAGAGAAAGAGAGAGAGAGTGAAAGAGAGAGAGAAAGAGAGAGAGAGAGAGAGAGAGAGAGAGACAGAGAGAGAGAGAGAGAGAGTGAGAGAAAGTGAGAGAGAGACAGAGAGAGAGACAGAGAGAGAGAGAGAGAGAGAGAGAGAGAGAGGTCTAAAGACCAAGTGTCAATGTTGGCACTTATCATGTTATGTGGTCCAAGTCTGAGGAGAAGAGATTCAGTAGAAGGCAGAGTGGTAGAGCCCTCACAGTGAGGTCAATGAGTGAAGATCCCTCTGACCTGTTTAACACATATTACTCTCAGTCTCCAGATCTGAACCCTACTGAAAACCAGAAGTCCCTGACATAATAAACAAGCGTAAAATGTTCTGCACGGGTGAACGGACCAAGATCACTCCACACACATCTTGTTTGACATTAAATAAAGAGACAGAGCTGACAGAATATGAGCTACAGTGCACTCATTCCTAACAGACACTTTCTGAGACTCTAATTATTTTGCCTCTGCATATATCCTGAGTGAACATCAATAAAAAAGACAAGGAGTTGTCAAATGAAATTAGACAAAAACGGCACACGCTGTAGCTTATCACCAAATAAAGAGGCTATGATATATTACAGAATTAAAGATCCCTGTATCCAAAATAATAATTAACTATGTGAATTAAATATACACCCATCTGGCATAACATTATGACCACCGACAGGTGAAGTGAATAAAACTGATGATCTCCTCATCATGGCACCTGTTAGTGGGTGGGATATATGAGGCAGCAAGGGAACATTTTGTCCTCAAAGCTGATGTGTTAGAAGCAGGAGAAATGGACAAGTGTAAGGATTAGAGCGAGTTTGACAAGGGCCAAATTGTGATGGATCAGAGCATCTCTAAAACTGCAGGTCTTGTGGGGTGTTCCCGGGCTGCAGTGGTCAGTATCTGTCAAAAGTATCCTTTAAGTCATGTAAGTAGTCCCCATGGAGGCCCCACCTTGCAATTTACAGGACTTAAAGGATCTGCTGCTAACATCTTGGTGCCAGATACCACAGCACACCTTCAGGGAGTCCATACCTCGACGGGTCAGGGCCGTTATGGCAGCAGAAGGGGGGGACAAACACAATATTAGGCAGGTGGTCATAATGTTATGCCTGATCAGTGTATAAAAGACATTATATGATATGGATTTAGGTCTATAGACTAAAGAATATTATAAATAATACATTACTGTGAACTCTTCCTAATTATATGTAGTATGTTTAATATCAAGACAACACAACACCACACTGGTGTCCTGCTGGTGTTGTTTTAAACAAATGTATTATTTTTTACTAGTTTTGCATAATTGTTGCCCCTGGTGGTCCAGCAGCAGGATCACCCCAATTGCCAGGGTTCCATACCTGAGCAGGGAACTGACCAAGCCACTGAAGGGGTTAACTCTCAGTGCCAGTCCCAAGCCCAGATAAAATGAGAGGGTTGTGTCAGGAAGGGCATCCAGTACAAACCTGTGCCAAAAATAAACCCTCGGATCAGATGGACCCCAAACGGCGAGTAGTCGAAGGACGACAACAACAAATTTTGTGCATTTGGAGGGCAAAAAAAATTCCACTATAGTTTCTTGCAACATTTTACACATCACCAAATCTGTAGACATTGTATACATCTACAAATTGCAAACATTTTCTGTATTTTTTTGTCCAGCAATTTTGAAGTTTAGTTTCAGGAAACATTGAATTATTCCTCGCATTTTTCAGTTACTGCTCCTTAACATTGGTACCATTTTCTTTGCTGTTATAATTCTCTGCCTTTTTCCATCAAATGAGTTTTCAATTAAGTGACCTAGTGTGTGCGTGCTTCTTAATATAGACCAAAAGATACACAAATCCGATCGATTTTTGACATTTTAACTGTTGAAGCCTTCTGCATTTCCATTTACCTTGAAATTCTGATTTTCGGGGCAAATTTGGTCCTAAATTCGATTTGAAGTTTCGCTAATGTTTTTCATTTGTCTGTACCGCTTATCCTCGGGTCACGGGGAGCCTGTGCCTATCTCAGGCGTCATCGGGCATCAAGGCAGGATACACCCTGGACGGAGTGCCAACCCATCGCAGGACACACACAATCACACACTACGGGCAAAATAGAGACTCCAATCAGCATGTCTTTGGACTGTGGGAGGAACCCCACCAAGCATGCAAACTCCCCACACACAGTAAGCGGGAGCGAGACTCGACCCCAGGACACTGGAGGTGTGAGGCAAACGTACTAACCACTAAGCCACTGCGCCGCTAGTGTCGCTAATGTTTTAAAGAAAAATATTTCATTTATTTTGACACCTGGTATAACATTAATTTGACTCAATGATATGTAAATTGACTTTAATCTATTGTGTCACATTCAGTGACAAGCAACAGATGTTGTTTCTGTCTTGTTTAACCAACTCATGCTGAAGCCAAGATGATGATTACTGACATTTCTAAAGGGTGCATTCGTGCTGTGGTAATCTACAACCAAGACCAAGCAGATCCTTTAAGTCCTGCATGTTGCAAGTGATGACTATATGGATGAGATCTGTTTGTCCAGCACATCCCACAGATGCTCGATTGGATCAAGAGCTGGGAAAATTGGGGGCAAAATCAACTGCTTGAATTTCTTGTCGTGTTCCTCCAACCATTTTTCGAAAGCATGTGCTGAAACAGGCCACGTTCTTTAAGGAATACCTTACAATGAAGTGATCAACAATGTTTAGGTAGGTGATGCGTGTCGAAGTAACATCCACATGAATGCCAGGACACAAAGTTTCCCAACAGAGCATTGTTCAGAGCTTCACCAGCTTGCATTGCCAGCTTCCAACAGTGCATCCTGATGCCATCTCTTCCCCAGGTACGTGACACACACACACAGCTATCCAAATAATGTAATAGAAAATGTGATTCATCAGACCAGGCCACCTCCGTCCATTGTTCCACGGTCCAGTTCTGATCATTTACATTTAAATAAATGCTACAGTGTGGTTTTGTATATCAGTGTTGATTTATTGCTGTGAGCTACACAAAACAGGTTCAGAATGCACAGCAATGCATTTAGCTGTAGCACTGAGTCAGTGCATCTAATAAGCTCGTTTTAAAAGGAAGCAAAGCTCTTCATAGTTAACCTGAATGAACTCTTAGTTTACACACATTCATTTTTTTTTAAACTCGGTGCTTCCCATTCTCGAAAGACCTACATAAAATGTCTTGCTAACTAAAGATAAGATTGTGTTAAAAACGATTAGGTTGATAGTTCTACTTTGCGTCATCCAGACGATCTATTATAGAAAAGCTTTCTAAAAAAATTCAATCAGGAATACTTATTACTTTGGGACAGATCTTTGAAGCAATCTGGATCAGGCGTATTCCCATGAATTCTGTAGATATATAAGACTGATTAAGCCCAGACAGTGATCAGCAAAAAAAAAGCATAGAGCAAGGGATTTACTTATTTGCATGTTGCTGGTTTGGAGGATTTCAGTATTGCACATTATAACAGTTTCAGAGTATTTTTTTGAGAGAGGTCACAGTTCTGCACATGCTTCGATTAAGACCTGGACTCTACCGAGCAAGCTATGAGGCTTCTTCATGAATGTTAGATGAGGTTGCTGGACATGGTGCTTAGTCCTCAATTATTTGTTCTTGTCAGCTCACCACAGGTCCAAAATTCAGCTACCGATGCACACATTTCGAACACTGACTTGAACCTCGAATTCATATGCAAATTTGCGACATTGCAATGTTCAGGGATGTTTCTTAATTAATGTGCAATTTATATATTTGCCGGCTTAAGAGACTTTGTCACTAACAACTCTTTATACTCTGTTAGAGCCTACACTTCAAAAAGGAGCTCATTATTCTGAAAAGGAGAGCTGATGAATTCAGATCTGGTGACTGGGGAACTCTGAAGTGCACTTAACTCACTGTCATATTCATGGAGCTGGTAAGAAATGACTAAAATGGTGGGAAATACATCATTCATGTGTTCAGCAACAGTACTCAGAAAGACTGGGGTATTCAAATGATGTTTGTTTGTTTAAGGGGCCCATTGTGTGTCATGGAAACATTCCCTACACCAGGGTTCCCTAACCTTTTTTGTATAATGGTTGGGGGATGCTGATTGTTAGGGGGAGCTCTCTAGTGACACTTGTGTTTGGGTCATTTTAGCGTGGGTTAGCTTGCAGACTTACCGATGTATGGAAAAACCTGCGACTGCGTCAAATGCGGGAATGAGGCGCGGGTGAAAGTGGGAATATATATATTATAAATATATATATACGGACCGGTACTGGTCCGGGGCCCGGTGATTGGGGACCCCTGCCCTACACTATTCCCAGCACCAATTCCACCACCAACAACACGATCACCAACTACATGTTGCAGCAGAAATCAACATTCATCTGACCATTTTCCACTTGAACTGTCCAGTCTGGGTGCGTCTTTGTCCACTCCACCCTCAGATTCCCATTTTTGGCTTACATGAGTTGAACCTGACGTAGTCTTCTGCTGCTCTAGCTCAAGGTTCAACATGGTTCATGTTCAGGAATTCTTTTCTGTTCACCATGCAGTGTTTCCCGAGGTTTTTTTCCCGTCAGCTCTAACCACACCAACCTCAACTCTAGAGACTGCTGTGTACGAACCGCCCAGATCAGCAGATTCTGACTGGCACCAACAACCAGCAACTGTTCCCCAGTCAAACATTCCCATTCTGATGTTTGATGTGAACATGGACTAAAGCTCTTGACCAGTATCTGCATGATTTGATGCTGCTACATGATTGGCTGATTGGATAAGTGAATGAATGTGCTGTACAAGTGTTCCTTATAAAGTGCATGCATATTCAGAAACTCCTTATAAATCCATGTAATACGTCATGGGTCTAGTAGATAGTTTGGGGACTTTTTTTTTTTTTTAGCTCCTCGCATCAGCTACTTTCCTCGTGAGAAGAAGAGTTTAGTATTTTCAGCAGTTATTGACGCCTCAGATCTTGACGCCTCAGTTTCTATCAGCTTTCTCTATGTTAAAAGCGTTCATGGTTATTTCCTTAAACCTAATGCAAACAGAAAGTCTAATATCAATGTTTTTGTTAGCCTTGTTTTAAAATGCTCTGGCTGGCAACGGAGAGTTTACATCACGTGACCTGTCTTTGAGACGAATCCAAGGCCTATTCGCGTTCCGGTAGATAACGGGTTTATTATAACGCCCGTAATAAATGTTTCGAGCGTAATTGCAAGCGCATGGACGCGAGGTTGCGTTATAGGACAAGCTACAGCACATCACCTCGCCATAACGTATGTCTATTTATATACACACATGACGTTAACAGAGAGGACAACTGGCGTAGCGCACACCTGTAACATGGTATACACTAACATTAAGGCAAGTTGTAATGGCCTGCGAGCGCGCGCTTGGTCTGTGAATGTGCACGCGATGAGTACGGTGCTCTTTACAAAGCCACGTTTGTCCATCTACACACACAGACGTGGTCAAACGCGGACGCGTGCACGGAAAAAACGCGCTCAATTAAATCGACACCGCAACAGTGGAAGCGTCTAATGGCAAAGGTCTGAGACATCTACTGTATAGCGTGCCCGCGCGCGCACGCACACGCACACACACACACACACACACACACAAAGACATCATCAGTCAAATTCTCACCTCTTTGGTGTTCACGACACCCTTGACGTACTTCCCCCAAACAGATCCATCGCACAGGATACTCCCCACAATGGCAAGTCTCAGAACTCTATCCATTTTCCCCCTGCTCTTTGCTCGGTTTCCAGGACAGGAGTGCGCAGCTCACGGACGAGACGAAGAGCTGCAGTTCACAGAGGCACAATGCACGTTCCCGACACCACTGTGCTCGTGCACGCGTCCCGGAGACAAGGACGCGCTCGCGCCGCTGTGAAGCAAACACATTTTATTTCGGGAGTCGGATATATGTTACTTCTGCTACATACACGGGCTTCCACAAAACATTCACAAAATGCAGTGTTGTTTATTGTCAATTCTCTACATCAGTGATTCCTGTTAAAAAACCACACGTGCATCAGTGCAATTATATTATACAAAACACTCAATTAGGCATTTTAATTAAAGGTGTACAGTAATGGTTTGGCTATTTATTGCAGCCAAAGAAATCAGAAATTTTCACCCATGAAACCTGTTTAAAAAAATCCAGCCGACATTATTCATCTCACAGCACTGTGAAAGAATGAGAAAATCACAGGCTCCTGGCTATGCTTCACAAGCCCCCTTTCATGATTTGCTCCAGGGTTCAAGTCCTGCCTCATGTGTATGTGAAGCATGTTCTCCCCATGCCTTGAGGGTTTCCTCCCCACATCCAATGACATGCACTGTAGGCTGATCAGCATCTCTAAATTGTCTGTGAATGGGTGTGTGGGATTGTGCCCTGGTATGCTGACCACGCTTCAGGTTCTGTGTGACCCAGTAGGATAAGTGAGGTAGATTTAAAAATGTAAATACACAACAGTGTGTGGTACAATAAATACACAAGACAGTTAGTTGCAATTGAACAGGACAACAGAGAGGTTATTGGATGTAGCAAACCAAAATAATTGCTTTATCCGGGTCATGGACATTCTGGATCCAGAATCTAACTGAGAAAGACTGGGCCTGAGGCAGGAACACACCCTGAATGGAGCAGCAGTGCTCCGTAAACCCACACATTCACAGCTTGGAGTAATTTAGCATTGTCAATCCAACCAACCTGAATGCTTTGTGTAAGGTTTAATGAAACCAGGAGAACATATGAAACTCAAACTCATACTCAAAGAACCCTGGTGCTGTGAAGCAGCAGTGCAACTCACTACACCACCAACACAAGTACAAAAAAATTGTCTGTAACCTCTTTCCTAACAAACAATTGAAACATGTAGCAGTATTCTAAGTAGTAAAAAAAAAGGCTCTCATTAATTTGCAGGAGTGCAGTGATGGTATACAGTTGTGGGATTTGGGGGACTGCTTCAAGGGAAGACGCTGATGGGAACCATGGTGGTGGTAGCATGGACCTTCTGTCAGGCGGCAGGAACGTGAAGAATACATGAGAGAAGTAGAATTATTCACCCGTATGCTGTGAAGGTGCAGCATTTGTGGTAGGATGTGTAAATGAGGTGTAATCGTTTCACACAGTCTGCTGGGGATAAAGTGCTATAAGAAAATTTTGGGCATAACTGAAATACTTTCAAAAGATTAGCATGTGAGGAATAATGCACCATATAAGGGTGAAATTTTATCCTACTGTTTCAAATTCAGTTATTGGTTTCTAGATGTGTAAAAAATGTAAATGTACCTCACACTTCAACATCAGCTGGTGTCTCATGTTAGTGCTTTGTGTATATTTAATCTACCAAGGATCATTTTCCGCTCAGGCTTTAGACATAAAATGCCTTTCATCCCAGCGTTAAAAAAAATAGATAACTGAACAGATAATTTAATTGACTTTTTATCTCACCAGATTATTTTATGAAGGGTTCCTGTAAAGTTGAATATACTGTATTACTGTGAGAGGGAACAAAAGAATATATAATATATATATATATATATATATACACACATACATACATTTTTTTTACAGATATTGATGTCTAGGTTCTGGCCCTTATCGAGCAAGTTCTTTAACTTCTTTGTGAACGTTAGATGATGTTGATGCACAAACAGTTGGTTATTAACTTTCTTAATATACACCGATCAGCCATAACATTATGAGAAGTGACAGGTGAAGTGAATAACACTGATGATCTCCTCACCTGTTAGTGGGTGGGATATATTAGGCAGCAAGTGAACATTTTGTCCTCAAAGTTGATGTTTTAGATGCAAAAAAAATGGGCAAGCGTAAGGATTTGAGCGAGTTTGATGAAGGGCCAAATTGTGATGGCTAGACGACTGGATCAGAGCATCTCCAAAACTGCATCTCTTGTGGGGTGTTCCCGGTCTGCAGTGGTCAGTATCCATCAAAAGTGGTCCAAGGAAGGAACAGTAGTGAAACGGCGACAGGGTCATGGGTGGCCAAGGCTCACTGGTGCACGTGGGGAGTGAAGGCTGGCCCGTGTGATCCGATCCAACAGACGAGCTACTGTTGCTCAAACTGCTGAAGAAGTTAATGCTGGTTCTGATAGAAAGGTGTCAGAATACACAGTGCATGATGGGTCAGGGCTGTTTTGGCAGCAAAAGGGGGACCAACACAATATTAAGCAGGTGGTCACAATGTTATGGCTGATTGGTGTATTTAGTGTTGTACTGAACGTATGCAAAGTAAGTTTATCAATCACAAAAGACACCATGACAATATATTTTATTGTTTATTGCATAAACCACATAAAATCACATGTACACCATAAATCACATGTGCATCAGGACACAAAACCACGAAATCGGTTCAGCCTACCTATTTTAATACAATAACAATAAACTCTGAAAAATATACTGATTTAAAAAAAAAACAACAACAACAACAACAACAAAGAAAATGCATATGACGAAGAAAGCAGCAGAACCCAGAAGAAAGTGGCAGAATATTTCAACTGCACTTTGACCTTTGGATTACATTTTTGATTTAGATTTCCATTTAGATTACATTTCCATTTAGACTGCAAAGAGTAGTGAATTTTTCTTTTTTGGTAGTTTTTCCCATATGTAAATCTGATTTTGCTTTGCCATCATATTCTCCTCATAGATATATGAAATGCATAAAATTCCCCAATAAGAAGAAGAAGCGAGAAAGGTTTAGCCGATAACGGATTTTTCTTTAGTTTGAGCTTGCCTGTAAATATCGACTAATTACACGATTCTTAAATAAAACCTATTATTCCTATTACATTATTCGGCACTAAAGGAAATATATCGCTAAAATCGTTTTTGAAATCCAAGTGTTATCTAAAAAAAATATTTATTTCTTAATTGTTCTAGGCTATGTGCTCTTACCAACCTCTAAGAATTCTGCATAAGGTCTGCAATTCCCGAACCAAACCGTTATAAACGAATGTAGGAGGCAGGGAAAAGCAGAAATACATTCAATTTCCATGTACGTTTTTTTTTTTTGCACTTGTGGTGTTTTGATCAAAAGAGAAACAATAAAAACGTATCTTTGCGCATGAGATTATATACAGCGTACACTGAATCTATAAAGTGCTGGTTTTCCTACAAATGGAAGAAACACAAATGAACTCCAGACACAAATAATTCACACTCCATTACCGACTTACTGACTACTACGCAATCACAAAAGCCACAGTTTGGTCGAGAACTACAGAATATTTTGAGGATAAATGCTTCAACAAGCAGCCGCAAAAGGCCAGGAAGATCCACACGGTCACCAGGAACTATAATTAATACTCTGAAAATAAGCATCTGTTAGAGCCATAGCATACTAGGTCATGTAGCGAAAGCAGATCTTCACAGATATCATGGTCCAACACGGTCTCAGATAATATCACAGGTATCGTAACTGAATGTCACTTCTTAGCTGTTGATTTGCCTACGGAAATGAATATGCAGATGAGGTAGCAATGTTTGGTCTAATAGAAATAGGCAGAATAGTAGAAGGAGAATACCAGCTTGTAAAAGCAGGTGAAAATATGGTTTCATCAGCAAGCCTTTTTAGATCTGCAAAGTCAGGGGAGGACAAATCAGTGGCTCGTGTGTCTGGGGCAAGCAGACTGCGTGTCCAGGTTATTAGTTTCTTTTTATTCGCAGTATTTCTAGGTGGACACGCAGGTTTAAGAGGCGCAGCAGTGACTCGTGATCATAGATTTTAATAATGATGACCATGATTAACATTAAATTAAGAGCTGTCTTACATTAAAGGCTAAAGTACAGAGTAAGTTTCGTAATAACATCCTTCATATAATATAAGGGCTTGTAGGTTTCAAATTTGCTCAGGGAATATCAGGTAGAGATGCCAAGGTTTCCAGCACCACTACATCTCAGAAAAGAAAGCTGAGGATCTGTTCAAATTCATGCATTTGAAACGAGAGACATCATTTTCTCCTTTTCTCCTCAGTTCTGATGTAGAAACATAATCCATGCTATAATCCTTCATCATTCCTTCTCTAAATCTTACAACAGAAACGGTCCTGTACCTCATACGCACACTATCAGTACTTCCACTTTGCCTTAGTTTGAGGAAAGTAATTAAGATTCAATTTAGAATACTGAACAAGATCTAGGCATTTAAAACTACCCCAAATTGGTGTAGAAGTTGTTACTATGGCAACCCTGTGATTACTTGTCCTATATCCTGTCCTCAGCTCCTCCTTCAAAGCACGGGGCAGCGTGATTTGTTCCGCTGTGGACTTATAAGCGCTTGTTGCAATTCCCATTTTTTATTTCTATGTGCAATAATAATAACTCAATAGATATAAATTGCACAAGATCTAGAAAAGTGAGCAAACAGCTTATCTGCTAAACAGAAACATTTTTGTTGGTGACTCAAAAGAGGTAATTAGCATTTTGATGGAATTTATTATGAACGAAATGAGGACTTTATATTATTTAAGATTTGCAGTTGGCTGATAGAATGTATAAACTGGGATCTTGCCTCTATGGATAAGACACCACTGAGTAGTTACAAAGTGGTTTCCGGTCTCTTTTTGCCCTCTTCGCTGACCAGAGTGAGAAGATAACTCTAATGAATTTACCAAAGCATTGATTTGAATGTTAAAAATCATCACGTTCCAGTTCTTATGTTTCTTGGCAGAGAGACACACTACTAACAGGCACGACTCCCTGAACCCCTGCTGCACTAGACACATCAGCCACAGATGCATTCGGGTTATTGGAAGGACTATTATTACTAGCTGAATAAAAGAACTTTAACATGCAGGGATTTAGAAACTGTGGTAAATCTAAGCAAACATACAAACTAATAGCATGACAGCAAGGATGAGGAGGATGACCTCCTCATCAGAGGCAGTTATATGTTGCTAGTTTAGCATACTTTAGGGTAGAGTTATTTGACCTGCACAGTGGGCTAACTAATGAACTGATGATTTGTCCTTCCATGAAAATTGTAGGAGTTGCTATAATTCAGTTGTTTTAAGTGAGAGGAGCGAAACCCAGTCGAGTCAAATTATGTTTTCTCAAATGAAAAAATCTGCCGAGGGAGCACAGTCCGACTCCTGCTAAATAAGACGTCTAATTGGTTCAAGGTTGTTGAAGGATGTTCCCTAAAATACCTCCTGGGGTCTAGAAATGGGGTCAGCGTGCAGAACGTTTCAGAAGCAAGCAGCAAGGTAGTGATAGCAGGAACTAAGACAAGATTTAGGAAAGTGCAAAAATATGTCCTTGTGTATTTTAATGTAATTCCACGAGCAATGGCTGGGCTAAAGTGCGCAAGCGGATGATGCTGGGTCAATTATAATTGTGCAGCTCACAGCTTCTAGTGTTTGAAGCCCAGCAATCCTTTAATGCTGATGAACTTGTATTTGGTTAATTAGGACTTAAAGCAAGACCTCAAAAGTAACATTAAACTTCTTCTAATTAACAACGACAAATATACTTAAAATAACACGTAATAAATGTACTTTACACGTAATACACAAAATCTACACAAATATATCTATATATATATATACACACATATACACTTGTATTCATTTAGCAGGCACTTTTACACAACTGAGACACTATGCAAGCCTGGAGCTGAGACGTTCAGGATTAAGGCCCCAAAAGTGGTTCTCTGAAGGCTTGGGAATTGAACTTTCTGCCTTCTGATCACTAGCACAGAACCTTAAGCCTGGAGCTATCTATGCACAAATCTACACAGAACTGATTGTTTTCGGTTTCAAGACACTACCACTTTCACACAAACACAACATAATGCATATATATATAGATATACATACACCACAAGAAGGAATTTGGTTTGATTTGACTCCCTAAAGCTTGCCTATGGCATAAACATGAAGTTCAGGAATAATGTGCGTTTCAAAAATTCAGTAATAACGTTTCAAAAAATTCAGCTTCAGGCCTAGAGACGACAGGAAGCATTTGTTTCCATGCTGGTATTTGTACGATTCATAATCAGAATCTCAACAAAGCAATACAGTGCAGAGGCAAAGTGGCAATGTTTTGTTAAAGTTGTGTGTTTGGAAAGTGCAAGTGCACATGCACGGTCGTTTCTAACACAAAAAAAAAACAAAAAAAACAGCAGTGTCCTCTCTCTCTCACGGCTATTTACTTACTCAAATACTGATAGATATTGATAAATATATACTGAAGTATACATATGACACGGCTTCTGTGAGACATGACTGCTGCATCTTACTCATTCTTCTTCTCCTGGTTCATCGCACAGTGAATCAGGTCAAAAACCTTCCTGTTTTCTAAACTAAATAATATTCATTCTTCAAATCTCACCTCAAAGCTTCATCTTTGTTGATCATTACACCACTTTCCACTTTCAAACTACACCTTCTCTTCCATCGTCACTAGCGGTTGTTTGAAAGAACTTGGTAGAGGCACCTGAAGCACAATGGTCGGTCCTTTCCAGTTTGCGGTGTGTGTTTATCTCTCGAGGCAGGTCTTTCATAGTGAAGACATCTTTGATCCTCTCCATGCAGACATTAGAGGCCTCGTGGGTTTCTTTAGAGAGCTGCGACAGGCTAAGGAAGCCATGTGGGAGGTCGTCCACTACACACAGAGTCACAGGCTGCTGAATGTTCCGTAGTCGTCTGGCGAGCGTTACAGAGTCGTCTAACATGGGGTCCAGAGCACAGGCCTAGATGAATTCAGAGATTAAATGAGACTTGAATCAGATAGCGTAACACAATATCACTATCTGTTTATTGCTCTAAATATATATATATATATATATGAGAATGTCAGTATAACAAAAACACATTTAACATTCCAGTTAAAATATTCCAATCGTAGCAGCTGGCAAAAAAGTAGGAATTCTTTTCCAAAAAAAATGATAAAACTAGGTGGGACACCACAAAATCTTACCACTAAATGAACAGGAGGCAGTCCCTTCAACATCTGGTCTGGAGCCAGGAGAGGAGACATGAACGGATTTCTATAGATGGGTGAGGAATCTACATTCATTCTGGCAAGCTGCTCTGAGCGCAAGGGCTCAAAGTCCCCAGGAAACCCTCGTGGGTTTTCAGAGTGTTCTTCCCCATCAGGGGGAGGTGCTGCCACGGATAAGATTGAACTTGACACGGAGGGGTCTACCTCTTTGCAGAAAAGTATACTTATATCCTCTGGCTAGAATAAAAAGGGAGTAGTGGGAGAAAGAGAGAGAGAGAGAGAGAGATGAGTGAGTACTGGAGAAAGTTTGACTATGTAAAAAACTATGTAATGTTTCCATGCATACCTTGCTTTCTAGGATTGCTGTGGTGTTGAGGATAGAATGATAGTGATGTGTGAGGTTGGCACTGTGGTTGGCAGTAGAGCTGGTGCTGTTGTGGTTGCTGCTGGTGGATTTGCTGGCAGTGTGGGTGACCAGACCCTCACATGTGTGGCTTTTCAGAGATTCTTTTTTCACCGAGAACTCAGAGGATGTTCCCGGAACCAGAGGGTCAGACTGGTTAGAACTGAGAGTCCCATCGGAAACACTGTTCCTCACAGTCTCTAAAAAGAAGATTGGTAGAAGACGAAAGGTTTAACAACTAGCACAGCTTCAGTATCTTGTCCGGGAGATGGCTAAATTGATGTTATTAATAGAGAAAGGATGTTTTTAGTAGAGAAAATTATTAGTGTCCATGCTGTTATTTATAAAGCATTATTTTCATGATGTATTTAATTCATGAGTCTGAAATAAAGTGTACCATTAAAGATTGAAAAAAAATGTTGCCTGGACCATTTCTAATCTTCAACTGTCCAGTTTCTGTGCCCACTATAACCTCAGATTCCTGTTCCGGGCTGATAAGAGTGGAACCCGATGTGGTTTTCTACTGTTTAGCCAAAATCACCTCAAGGTTTGGTATTTTCAGTGGTTTTAGATGCTTTTCTACTCAGCATGGTCTTCAAGAGGGGTTATTTGAGTGGCTCGTTTGAGACCAACATTGTTGAAGCAAATGAGATTACAAACTTTCCCTATTCTGACGTTTTATGTGAACATTAACCTGAAGCCTTGTAGCTGCATGATTTTACGCAATGCACTGATGCCATATGATTGGCTAATTGCACACGTTCCTAATAAGGAATATATATATATATATACACACATAAACACATGTATAGTCATCATTTTGATGACAGAGTACTGTTCTTAAAGCACAAAACTCAAATCTTTACTCTACTGTACTCTACCGGAAATATTGGAATATTGGAAAAATTCATGGGACAGACATGAATTATTTTTGCATTTAGTTCAATAAAGCAATAAAGCGTTTGGATTGAATTCTTATTCAATAAAGCGTTTCAATAAAGCGATAAAGCAATAAAGCGTTTGGATTGAATTCTTATTTAGCCACCTTATTTACAAAACCAAAACATTATCCATTGTACTTATTGTAATAAATGCATTAGCACATGAAAGGCAGTATAAAACACATGCGCACACACACACACACACACCTGCACTTGCTTTGTTGTGGTCCAGGAGTGAGTGGATCCAGTTTGAGGCTCCCTGTCTGAAGCCTTTGAATAGCAGGGCAGTGTCCTTCCTAACCGTCCCCAGAGTGGTCACCTTCTCTACCTGTTTCTCCTCCTGAGGATCCATACCTACATACAAATATATGAATGCACAATGAAGCAATGTGGAATGAATCAAAGGCAGAATAAAAAACAAACAATCGCAGACTATTTTAATATAGGACATTAATCAAAGCCGGCAAAAACCTAGAACACACAGAACATACACACGGCTGTGTAATTTTTCTTAATAATAAAATATTTCTCTGTTGCTTACCTGCATAAGCACTGAGGCACCGGAACAGTACACTTAGGGGAAGGAGAGGATCCATAAGGCTGAGCAGACGGGAAGGCGAGGCACAGGTGGTGAGCATGAGGGCAGGGTATGCAGCCATGATACCATCCGGCAAACGTACTCGATGTGCCACAGCCATCATTGACACAGTGATGCACAGGTTACCCCCTGCACTATCACCAGCCAAACACAATCGCTCACCTGTCCAACCTGAATATATATAAAGCAGGCATGAGAGAGAGAAAGAAACATCTCCAAATAATATGCTCATCACACTGGTTTGTCCAAAGAATGACTTCAGAATCGCACCAATTATCAGGAATAAGGTCATGAGACAAGGGGAATCGATTTACCTAAAATTTTCTGGTTTTTGATAGCCCAGCAGTAGGCAAAGAAACACTCCTCCAGTGCACGTGGAAATGGGGCTTCAGGGGCAAGGGAATAATCTACTGACAGGATTGGAGCATTCAGTTCCTGAGACCAACTTTTGAGGTATGGCTTTTGAGGTGGGAGAAAAATGTCACAGTTAGTATGTGTTTACATGTAATGTATGGACAAATTATTCATTTATTATTTAAAGTCTTTGCCGGGTCTCATGTTTTGCTTGCCAGGAAACCTAAGGCTTAAAACTGATGTATTGTAACAACATATGGTGGAGGCAGTCTGTTAAATCAGTCGAAACAGACTGAATGAGCATATAATAATTGTGCTCATCATGTTTGTGCCTTGCAGACAAAATGTCAGGACATCTTTGGCCAAGGTTTATTAGAGTCTGGCTATAAACTTGCTGAATATGGAAGAATACCAATACGGTTCCAAGAGAAATCTGATTTCAGATACCGAGCTGCGTCAGCAAAGGAAAGCAGCGTACCTCATGTGATTTAGAAGTCTGTGCAACAAAACCTCCTCCGTGGTAATGTACCACCAGCCAAGGTGACGGAGGGCTCTTCTTAATCTTTAGACTCACAGACAGAGAGATTGAGCCACCGTCGGAACGGGATATTGCTGACAGCTCCTCACTGTCCTGTTGAGAAAGAAAAAGAACATAAGGTGATAGGAAATTAGACCTACATACAAAATACAGCCTCCAGACTTGCTACATATCGGTGTAGCCAGAGACTAACCGTGTGTATGTGAGATGAGCATGAGCTCCATTACCTGTCCTTCCCGTAGCTCACTGGATATGAGTCTCATCTGAACTGGGCCAGGGCCAGTATGAGCAACCGGAGCAGAGATTGTGACCGTATGTGCAGGATTGTCCACCAAGGGTAGATCAAAGCAATCAGGTGGCACAGAGAGGGAGCGATTCACCTTCACCTGAGTGGAGGTCATACTTACCAAGCCCTGGTGGGAAATAACGAAAAGATGACATTCTCCACCAACCAACCAAGTTTATTGTTGCATGAGGTGAAATGTAAACGCTTTTACTGACCGCCAAAACTTCGCTTTCAGTGATGTTCCAGAAAGTCTTCCAGAAATGAACGTCCAAGTTCTGAGTGATTCGCTCATACTCCAGGCCCCTCAGCTCAGGATCAATGGCATACTTTCCAGAGGTGAATAAGGAACTAGCAGCAACACCTGAGAGAATTAACAACAGAAGAAATGAAATATATCACAGCCTGCATTCAGAAACCCATATAATATAATGAATCATCAGTGAAACAGGTACAGAATAGGACAGTCAAGAGTCAGAGCAATCCATGTGGCAAAGCAGAGGCTACAACACTCAGGTCTAGGCAGACACAAAAGAATTTGCATTTAATAATTTCATTGCCGCACAATTTCATTTTTGTTGGAGATGTGCACTGGTGCTCTCATGGCATTCATTTATAGTGTAATTATAGCAGTCTTATTATCCCCATGCACCAAATGCTTTAAAAACAGACCTATAAATTTAGCAGATAAACAGGAGATATAGCCTCTACATCTAATATCTTTTTTTCCAGAAGACCGCTGTTATAATCCAGGCTTGTGCTCCTGTTCATCTAGGAAGAAGAAAAATAGGGCAGTCTAAATTAGACAAATGGGCAACTATTCCCCTCACTCCAACCAATTTGACCGAGAGCTCTGTTTAAACTCTCCTGAGACAAGGAGACCCAGACTAACTTGTAATTCCCAGTGAAAGATCTGCAGCATTAAGGAGGGTGTTTTTAAAGTGATGTCCAGATGATCAAATCCATTTGGACTTATTCTTTCCATCAGTGTTATCGTTAATGTGATTCCTAGCATTCTAGGAAGCAAAGAGTGCAGAAAAAAAACGATTATAAGTACTTTGGGGGTCTGTCTATATTGTACGATACATTTAATAACCACTTATTCTTTATACTCTGACCAGCCACTTTATTAGGAACACCTGGACACCTACACATTCATGCAATTATCAAACCAGTCAATTATGTGGGGCAGGGTAAGGCATAAAATCTGCAGGTCAAGAGCTTGTTCACATCAAACATCAGAAAGGGGAAAATGATCATCTCAGTGACTCTGATGTGATCATGGCATGGTTGTTGGTGCCAGATGGGCTGGTTTGAGTATTTCAGAATTTCGGATTTTCACACACAACAGTATGTAGAGTGTACACGTTATGCTGGGGAAAAACAAAACAAAACTAAAACATTCAGTGTGTAGCATTCCTTCATTCGGCTTTTCCCTTCAGGGGTCTCCACAGCGAATCATCTCTCTCCACCTATCCCTATCTTCTGCATCCTCAACACCTACACCCACTAGCTTCATATCCTCATTTATTACATCCATATACCTCCTCTTTGGCCTTCCTCTTTGGCTCCTGCCTGGCAGCTCCATGTCCAGCATTCTCCTACCAATATACTCACTCTCCCTCCTCGGAACCATCTTAATCTGTCCCCCAAACGTCCAACATGAGCCCTAATCCTGTCCAACCTTGTCACTCCCAAAGAGAACCTCAACATCTTCAGCTCTGCTACCTCCAGTGTCTCTTCCTCAGTGACACTGCCTCCAAACCATACAGCATGGCCGGTCTCACCACTGTCTTGTACACCTTTCCCCTTGATTCTCGCTGATATTTTTCTATCACATGATTATTTATTTGCATGTACACTGCCTATACACTCCACTTGCACCCTTAACTTATTCTAGTCCTAGACAGTCTTTTGTCTAGAATTCTACTGCCTTTTAAATATCATTTTAAGAAAACTGACCTCTTTGTGCTCGAGATGTTACAAGTGGTTTGAATCTTGCAATGCTCTGTTCCTCTTTTTATTTTATTTTTTTCCCTCTTTGATTCATCTGTGCCTACATTCTGGAAAATATTTTTGATTTTTATCCACAGCTGAATAACAGCGATGCTGTTCATTGCCAAGTTCACAAATGGATGTCGAAAAACGCCTCCAAGAAACAACTGTGCTTCTGGCCAAAAAATGGGTCTCCCAAACTGGGAATACTATGAAATTTGAAGTTTGGCATCTGCAAGTCC
The DNA here is from genome assembly GCF_019097595.1 of Hemibagrus wyckioides. Taxonomy (NCBI): domain Eukaryota; kingdom Metazoa; phylum Chordata; class Actinopteri; order Siluriformes; family Bagridae; genus Hemibagrus; species Hemibagrus wyckioides. The sequence goes on along the minus strand of NC_080732.1, from coordinate 12,438,314 downwards.
TATACTATGATTCTAAGAAAGCCCTATTGTCTGGGTAGAAAGTAAATCCAAACATTTGTTCTGCAATGTGGTCATTTCTACTCTTGGGCTTTGGGAGATCATATAAAAACTGGCTTTGTTACCATTCCCAACTCCCTTATGTGAATTTTTCTTTTCCATTTAAAAGACGTCATGACCAGCTTCCAAGATTTTTTGATGTAGATGCTATATTTGGAATGCATCATCTTCGTACATACTATATCTTCGGTATTATCTTGAATAAGCCAGTGCAGTCAATGCAAATTTAGTGAAAACTGATGCTGACATACAATGAACCTTCCTTCATTTTACATAAAAAAACTGAACCTTCCAATCCACTTCAGGATGCAGATCTGTTTATACTTAGATTAAATCTTATTCACTATTAAGCTCCAGGCCACAGAAACTATAAATGATTAGTCTTAATGACAAATGACAGTATGAATCTATTTGGGGAATTTTACCTGGCAGACTTGGTAGATTATATACCTACACACAGCAGCTTTGCAAAATATTCTAGCTGTTTTGGTGAACTGGGATGTTTGATTGTTGTTGCCCTCAGGTTTGTTGATGTGGAATGGCTGGACTCTTTATGTCCTACAGGGTGCTCATGTCTGGCTTTTACTCATTCTGTCATAGCTAGTCCCTGCTTGCACACTGCACATTGTCATTATGTGATAATGGCATACCTAATAATCTCTCTGTCTCATTACACATGCTACTCATGAGATACCAATGATCCTGACCCCTTCTGCTCTCTACATCTGGTTGGAGTTCTTGTCACTTGGAATTGGAAACCACTTGGCTCCACATGGACAGCCTGGAGATGCACAGGACTGCTGTGGACAGTACTTAGCACTTACAAACCGTAGAAACAGTTTTGAAGCCTCCATCAGTAAAAAGCTGATAACAAAACAGACCTCAGGTTAAAAGTAGAATACATTTCTGGCTATGCAGTTGCACTTTTTGACCACATAGTACACGGTTACAGAAGGGAAATTATTTATAAACTCACACTGTCTGGTGTCACCCAGATGAGAATGGGTTCCCTTTTGAGTCTGGTTCCTGTTAAGTGAGTGCGTTGTTAGGTAAGAGTAGGAAAAGGCTGCGGATTTCTCATCAGGAAGCCGGCCCTTATGTAAGACAGGATTGTTCCTTCTATAAATCGTGTGAGGAAGTCAGCATTGTGACAAAAGACTGACGAACCCCTCAGAGATTCCAAGCTCCGGCAGTGAAGGATCTTTGGTGGCAGTGAAGCCAGTCAAGGGCAGCTCTATAGCAGTGGAGGGTTAGTGTTTTACAGCTGAAAAACTGTGGAATCATTCGGTGGAGAGAGATTGTGTTCTGTATGGTAAGGTACTATCAATCTATCCGCACATCTACTCTGACAAGACCGATCTAATATCTCAGGGATGTGCCATTTGCATACAAACTAGATAATAAATAATTCAGACACGTGCTATCCGTCACCCTGATTAGCCGATTGTCCGGAAGACATCAAAAACACCAGCTCACAGCAGATCACTGAGAAAGATGGGGTTTATCTGATAAGAGAATTGCATCGAATTGCAGAAATGTCACATGAACTACCCAGTTATGGTGCTTTCAAGAGTCTTAAATTATTTTACTGAAGGTACATAATTTGGTTATTTTGTTCACTTGTGACATCGGGGATTCACAAACACATAATTACACTGAACAAGTCTCAGTGTTACATGATGTTCAAGTAAGTCCCAGCCCAGTCTTGGAGGCATCTGGAAATTAGACTGGGTCACATTAGGTTGGTGTAAGACGTTTCATAAAGTCGCACTCTAGAGAAAGGGTTATGAACTAAAATTGGCTAAGGCCCAACTAATTCATTTCTTATAAAGGTATGGAAAAGCAGCTAAGAAGAATGAATGGTGACAACACTTTAATGCTTACTGTTAGTAATTAAGTTATAAATAAGACCTCTGTTTAGAAGTAGAGAATAAATTCACATCTTTCCCTCTCTCTCTCTCTCTCTCTCTCTCTCTCACAACATTCTGCTTTTGCCTTGGATTGTTTTTCCATGTTATTAACCCAAGCTTATAGTTATGTAAAGCTCTATAAGCTATTCAGAAGATAGCATCTAACATCAGCTAATAAGGAGCATGGAAACAAAGACTGAAACAAAGGGCGTCTCGAACTCTCTTCAAGGCTTCAAAGAGCGAGCGTTGACTCACCATATGATGCACTAGCTCCTGTTTCCACTAGGGTGCAGAATTGAGCACAAGATACAAACGTTAGAACCCTGTCAAGGCTGAAGGTGCCTCACTTTAATAAAGAATTGTGAATATTTATGTTCGTTTAAAAAAAAAAAAAAAAAACACCTAATTTTGTGTGTAATATGTAAAATAGTACATATTACAATATTTAGCTGTACAGAGAAAAAAAAATACATCCCACACACTGAAGTGCACCTAGAAATCAGACACATTAAGGGGGAAAAAGGATACTGAAGGAAATTTTCATCTTTTAAAGTTTCTTACCTATGCCGGAATGATGCCTCTTGTAGTTATCTCCGAACGCAACCAAGCCTATGGTTATACTCTGCAAGTGTGGCCGGATGGCTGGAGTGAACTAACAGATGATAAATGAAAGAGGGATTACATTGAATGAACAGAACCCAGAGATAGAAAAATACAATGAAAAACATTTCAAGTTAAAATAAAGCCTTAATTCATCTCAGAACTCTGGATGGAAAATGACTGTGTGACTAATATGAAATTAAGCGCAAAGCATAGCTATCAAGATCTGTGTACGCTGCAAACTATTACACCTATGCAGCCTTAAACTGATTTTTGGCATGAAAAACCAAATAAAAGACTGAGATCACATTCAGAACTACACAGAAACACACCTGGAACCCAACACAGCGGCCGTAAAAGCAGCCCTTGTGCATGGAGGCGTACTCTCGTAGAAAGAGCTGGCTTAGACCGTTCTCGTCTTGGAAGAAGAGGTTGCCGTGACTGTTGTCGTGAAGCAGCCTCTGGGCGAGGTAGAGCAGAGCCCTCAGCTGGCACAGAGCACAGCTGTAAGCTTCCATCTCTGCAGCCTGATGGGCTGCACGGAAAAAGATGCTCCGTCTGTTGGACGCAATGTAGCGTGCCTTGTGGATGATGTGAAGAAGACAGCAACGCACCACCTGATGGAAACAGGAGCAGAGGCTTCAGTGCAAGTATATCTAAACCCATTACAACCAAATTTATGAAAGAAACATTCAATCATTAAGTCCTCAACACCTCTATCCTGGTAATGGTTCGAGAAATATGCCAGTGTTTATTTTCTAGATATTGATCAATATGTTCATTAGTGTAGTGTACAAGCATGCACACACCTTCACTAGTGAGCGGTATCCATTAGCAGGAATGTGAGGGTCAAAGTCAAAGTGATGGTAGATGGCGGCAAAGCCACACATAATCGGCTCGAGGCTGCGGGCGTGTTTCTGAATGGTCAGCATAGCGTCGACCAGCCTCTGTGCAGCATCTCCTGCTTGCGTGCCACCGAAGAAACCAGCGTTCTCCTCACACACCTCATACAGGGCTGCAAACACGGCCTTAGTGTCCATCACTGGAATAGAAAATGAATAGAAAGCATCCGGGATAAGAATCATGTCAACGTGTTAATTTACATCATCACTGACAATTATGAAAACTTGTCTTTGTGGTTAGTTAGCACAATCTCTTAAGGAACCTATGAGACAATTCCAACTTCATGCACCCAGGCACGTCTTCAAATGGGTTTAGGGCAAGAGACTGGGATGGCCATTTCAAAAGCTTGTGACCACAGCAACAGTCATTTGTGTGGAAATGGAAATATAAAGGCCAAAGATTTGTGGACACCTGACAATAACACTTTTCCCATGCAAGAATTATTCCCCCCTTTGGTTTAAAAATAACCTTCACTCAAAGCTTTCTCCTAGATTTTAGTGTGTGGCCGCTGTGATATTCCCATCTGCACACAAAGCATTGGTGTGTTCAGGCATTGATGTCGCACAGAGGGGGTGAAGGATCAGTGGGGTTGAGGTCAGGGTGTTGTGAAGGCCACTCAGTTTCTTCAACAACACTAACCCTGGGAAACCATGTCTTCATGGACTTCATGCACAATGGCACGGTCATGCTGGAACTGGTTTGGCGGAAGGTCAACGCACTTTTGTCTCATTTCAAATGATTAAGAAATTCTCTGATTTTCCCGCATGTTGATGAATGATTAAGAAAATGGTCTCTGTCACTTGATATTTAAACTCCAGTTTCCTTGACTTCCTGTTTCACAGTCCCCCAAAGCAGATGTGTTTAATGGTAAAATAAACCTAAATAAGAACATACTTCAGTTAGATTTTGAGTACAGGGATGGTGAGAATTGTAAAAAAAAAATTATAATTTTTAATTAACTAATTAATTAATTAAATAAACACAAGGACATTTTTTTTACAACCTATTTAAAACCATTTCTAACAAGTGTTTCAACCAGGGAGCTGATTGTGTGTGTGTGTATATATATAATTATATATATATATGTGTATATATATATTATATATATTTATATATATATATATATATATATATATATATATATTATATATATATATATATATAGAGAGAGAGAGAGAGAGAGAGAGAGAGAGAGAGGACTGTTTACAGCGAACTGTATGTCCAATGCCATGGTATGCAAAGAAAATTTAGCACTAAGTATTTAGACCTCATGTGGCCCCTGAGCTAAAACTGATGCAACACATAAGTGAATTGTAAATCTCTAGTAGTATTACATACTAGAAGCAAGACAAAAAAAAGATTTTCTTTTAGTGTAGGTTTTAAATGTCAGCTATAAAATCCTATACAAGGACAGCAGGTGATAGAGGCTTTGGGTCTAAGGAAGGCCAAAATACCAAACCAACCCCCTTTTACAAAGGCTTACTGGGATTTGTTGGTATTTTTCTTTTACAATCAGGAAAGCAGAGTTTCTGTCTGTTTACTAGAGATAGTCCCTCCTGAAAGTATTGGGACAGGTAATGTCAAATCAGAGTGTGTGTGTGTGTGTCTCTCTCTCTCTCTCTCTCTCAGCTATATACAGAAGACATCTGGGCCTTAGACTTGAAGCCTAAAAGAGATTTTACAAAATGTGAGTTATTTCAATTTCTGTACAAAAGAAAAGAGAAAATTGATGCCCACGTACACATAGCTCTATTAAAGACGCACCAATAAATAGCTAGAGATCATTTGACAGTGGCCTTGAAACATTACTCTAATATATTTTTTGATACAGCAATGATCTGGCATCTTTTTTAAATATCAGAGCACATGGTCCATGCATATGGGGAAACATTGGGGTTGATATAAAAGACTTTTTGTTGAACGAGGCTCTCTCTCTCTCTCTGTTTCTCCGACTCACTTTTAGAACCTGTGATTGCTAAAGCTAAGCTGAGGTAAGATGTTAGAATTCCTCTCTAGAGTTGAATAAGTAGATTATCTGATTTACTGATTAATCTAGTTTGCGTGTACCATTCACGTAGCTCACTGGTATACTGTTTAAATACTCCGTCTCCGTTGTCATGGTAACAGACTCCAACGCAGACGTAACTGTTCGCTAACACCTCGGGCCTTAGCGTAATAATGAAAGCGTATACCAGTGAGCTATGTGAAATGCACACGGATCAGATAAACTGTGTAATCGGTTAGGAAGATCACACACAGGTACAGCACCACAGGTAACTTGGCATTTAGTGTGAGATGGCAATAAATAATTGCATAAGAATCAAATTATTCCGTAAGTCAGGTAATTTGATGTGAAATTACATTTGCATTCAGCAAGGAAATGAAATGCAGAGACTTAACAAAGATTCAGACAGAGGCAGCAGCCACAGGTATCAGTGTTGTACAGGTGACCAAGTACCATAGCTCCAAACATCCCATCAACATGACGTTTCTTGTAATGTCACTCACTGTTGTTTTGAGGTTTTTCTTCATAGCTCCTACAATGTTTGTCATCAACTGCTGCTGTTTTCCTTAAATCAACCTAGTCTGGTCATAAGAAAGCTGAAATTTTGATCTATATTCATACAACTGAGACGACAGATCGCAATTTCAGCTTTCTAAACCTTCCTTAATGTTTTGGAACAACAAAAAGAAGTGGCTTGGCTGTTCCAATACTTTTGGAGGCGACTGTGTGTATTGTACATGGCCAAAGAGGAAAAAACTGCTTCAAGTCAAACAATGGGAAAGACAGGAAATAGCCCCTGAAAGGAAAAAAGGGTCAGTGCGGTCTCGTATACCAGTTTTTTTTTATATCCTTGTCCATGCCAAACCACTAATTGTGAAAGGCAGCTTGTTAACAGGATTACTTGCGTTAACGCCGTCCATCCAGGCAGGATAGAAGATAGAAGATAGCAAGAGACAGAGAGAGAAAGAGATAAAGATTCTTAATTACGCATATGTACATATATTTTTTTAAAACTTGGTAGCAATTATATTAGCATATATTAGATGTACCCTTGCATGATGACCCATGCTTCACATTTTTTTGTTGTGTTATTTAGATAGCAGCAATCTTGTGGACAAAGCTATGACGAAACACTTCCTCAGATACTGCTGCATTTCCTCCACTGACTTCCTGAGTCAGTTTGCGAATACTGCTGCTGGCATACTAATTCAAAAAAAACTCACCTACCTTGAGACATTGATCAACTTCAGCTCTCTACCAAGTTCCCCTTCGAGTCAAAAGCTGGAACTGAACCCGCCATCTCTGAAGATGGACAGGTCCAAATATGGTGGGATGCATTCACCTGGCTGTGTAAAAGACCGGGTTGCTGTGTGTCTTTACACAGATTCTTAGAAAAGACCTACCTCTTTCTTGAGGACTTAAAGAAGCACTAATCCTGCCTTGACTTGACTTTGTACCTGTATAATCTTTCCTACTTGACCAGGACAGCATTTTTTTGGTGAGATGTTTCCTCCATGTTGTCCCATCCACCAGTCAGGTCTGCCACATCATATGACAACAACCAGCCAAAGAGGATGAAGACCAACATGTGCTTCCTCCACTCAAACTGCTGCTCATGCAGCATCAAAGGGCATTGTAACACCTACGGAGGAAAGCCTTGTCTACGCTCTTCCATAATCAAGAGCTCACGAGTGTCTAGTGTCACTGTGATGGACAGAGAGAGAGAGAGAGAGAGAGAGAGAGAGAGAGTGTAATGATGGCTGGGCTGATGCAAGATTTCTGGCGAGCCAAACATACTATTTTCTCTAGCATTTTTGTCACAAAGAACTGCCGTCTTTAACAAGAGTCGTCCACTTTGACACAAGTCTATTGTAAATCTGTAGTAGTACGACATACTAGAAGCAACACAAGAAAGATTTTCTTTTAGTGTAGGTTTTACGGTCCCTGTCAAAAGTATTGGGACAGCTATATCAAGTCTTTCTCCGCCCTCTCTTTTCTTTTCAGCTATATACAGAAGATATTCGGGTTTTAGACTCAAACACTCTCTATTGGTAAACTGACTCTCTGACTTCTCTGAGTAAAATGCTGTATTTTACTTTGACTGATATTGCACCTGACAGCTATGCTCAAACAGCATCTGATTTATTGTTTTAATATGATAATTAATGCAGAGTGATCACGCATATAACTTACTCATATCCGGTTTGTTCGTGTAGACTCCTGTCGCATTTACTTATGTATACACACTAGCGGCCATGATAATGAAGCAGCTGTGAGTATTTGGGCAAGCAACATTTTGAAAACAGGTGACAAAAAAACGTCTTAAATATGTGTATTTTTGAATCTGATTTTGGCCTTGAAAGTGCTTTGGATAATACAAAAAGACCATTTAAATACAGACTTAAAGAATTAAAATGCTTGTCCAGTTTTTAGCCCAAAACTATGGTGGCCAAGAAGTGCAAAACAAAATAACGAATCAGAAAATAAAATAATACAAAAACATAACAAATCAGACAAATCGGAAAAAGGTAGGTATAGTTTGTGAATGGAATTCTTACCGATGATTGGGAAAGACAATTTTGAAGAAAATTTTTTGGGTTTTTTTGGAATTGTTTTTATTTTTTGGAATTGTTATTTTATTTTTGTATTTGTTATTTTATTTTTGGCATTTATTATTTTATTTTTTGTATTTGTTATATTATTTTTAAATTTGTTAAATTATTTTTGCATTTGTTATTTTATTTTCGGATTTATTATTTTCTTTTTTGGATTTGTTATTTTTTTCTTTTTGGGATTTGTTATTTTGTTTTTGGATTTATTATTTTATTTTCGGATTTGTTATTTTGTTTTGCGCTTCTTGGCCACTGTACAGAACAAACAAAAACAAAAGTCTAAATTTTAATTTGAATCAGATATAAATAGGTCACCTAACCTCCTCAAGTTGCCAAAAAATCTGATATTCACTTCCAATCTCGTCACAACCCAACTTCACTGAAAGAGCTGTATAACTGTTAAAGATGCCATGACTGTTGTTTTTAATTCCGACACTAATACCTTGCAACTAAAAGATTCATCGTGTCACACCATGTTCCCAAGATTGTTTACCTGTTGGAGTTATGTGCTTTTTGTTTTGAAGTGTACAATAAATATTAAATTCTCCGTGACCTGTGGGTGTGGCTTAAGAGGTAGACACTAGATGTTAAATAACTTCACATATACAGCGACTCGCAGCAATAAAGCGAGTGGATATCATCCATTTTTTAATGAGAGCTGGTGACCTCCAGAGACACGAGTGACCGCGCCTGTTGGCGACTAGATGAGGGCGTGTCCCGTGATGTGACAAAGCTGAGAAAATGTAACTTTGTAAAGACGGCAGAGCACACATTATTGTGAGAATGATCATACACCGCTTCTCCTTCATCTCTTATTATATGATACAGATATACACTGCTGAATTTTATACACAAACGCCAAGTCTCCCACCATAAGGTTTCATTTTAGCGCTGATTTGTAATGCGACTGATAAACAGTATTACTACGGCAACTAGTGGGAGAAACACCCACTGGTGACTTTACAGTACAGCGATTTGCAGTGATAAAATCACTGTATGTGTGAATGTAGCTTTAGGCAGCTGCCTACACCGATAACACTGAAGCAAACACAGAGCTGCACTGAGTCCATGTTGATAACAGTGCATTATTTGCACTGTAGCTGCAAGTATATTACTAAGTTACTGCATATTTAATACCAAGAGCATTATTGCTCATCAATTAAATCAATTTCACATCATCTTAAACTGTAAACCAGGAAAACAGTTCATTTTTGTCTCATACACACATTCACACCTATCCATGTGATTCCACGCGTCCATGTCTGGATTCAGTGTCACAGCCAGTGTGTATGTGTGTTAAACTCAAATGCCTGTGTGTTTTGAGTTATATGCATTCAGTATTAATGACTGTTTAGAGCTATATGCATTAGAGCTATAGAGCTATGCATTCATTACTGTAAGCATGTGAATGCGCTTAACCAGAAATCTCATTTCTTTCTATGATTTAAACCTCAGACTTTAAGCTTCAACAACAGGATCAGTCCATGGACCAAAACTGTGCCTCCTAGTAGGCTGCCCCCTTTGGCGGTCTGACAACCACTTAGGACAACAAAATAAACAATGGAGGGTACTGATTGATATTTATATCCCGGTCAGATAAACCAGACTTTCATCCAGCGTACTTGGAAATGAAATGTTAGAATCTATAGCACATGTTCGCAGGCATAATATAATATAATTCCTAATACATAATAAACAAGTCAATATCCTGTATTAAACACAATATTTTGTCATTATGAGACATACTTCTTGATCACGATATAAAATCTGGGGTAATTAGTGAATTATCTAATACTTCTTAATCTGTGGTTATTGTATAATGTTATTAAAAAGCAGAGATTGAGGTTAAGCATATGATTTGGATATTGCCATAAGTATATAAACAAGAATCTACATATCGACATACACTTCATCGACCAGCAGCGACGTTGCTTAAAGTGAAACATCGAACAGGCTTTTTTTTTTCCCCTATAAAAATAAACAACATTATAAACATCAATTATTCCTTAACAGTGTATTACAGTTAGAGAAATGTGGCTGTAATGTGAGAATTCATCAGGATCAGACGCAACACATTAGGTTAAAATAATAATTTAGACACAGCCAGTTGATTTTTTTTCCCCCCCACATTTAAATATATTAAAATGTACAGTTATATTATATTATATATTGATTTAACCCCTGCTAGCATCTGGGACATCTGGACACCTCAGCCAAACACTAAGCCTATAGATTGCAAGTATATGGGGAAAGTGTCAAATGTAAAGAAAAATACAAGTTAGACATTCACAGAAGTTCCGTCATCAATCCGACAACCATACCCAGTTTCCTGGAGCAAAATGGTGCTTGTCCTTCTGTTGTCCAAATCGTGAAAGGACAGAAATGCAGTAGTTTTAACAGAGCAAAGCTCAGAGCGTCATCATCGCCAGAAAAACTGTGTGAAAGCGGACTAAGAAAGGGAAAATAGGAGGTATTTTGACATGACCATATCTGGCCGTCTCCCAGGATACCCACTAACCACACACTGACCTTTGCTTGATTGTCCCAAGTCAATATTCTTCTATTTAAGCTCTCTTCCCCAACCCACACACACATTTCAAAAGCACGAGCAGCTCTTGTCTTGTTACCCATTTAAACAGGACATAATCTGACAATGGCACAGAGGTTAGACCAAATGAATTCTATCCCCAAACCCTAACCAGCCACAGCAATGTTCCCGTCTTGTCAGCCATTCCTGTTATGAACCTCACTCTACAGTATTGCTTTCATTTGATTTATTGTGCTCAATTACAAACTGCACTCAAGTCAAACACAGTCATTTTCTGCATTACATACAACACTAGCAAGTACCTGCTGACTTTATTGGCTGTTAAACAAGATTTTAATTTATATTCCTGTAGAAGATTGAGAGCTCTGATTTCCATACTTGGAGGCACATTTCAGAGACAGAAATGGCTATGCATAGTGATATACTGTCTCTCTCACACACACAGAGTTCTGTATTTATTATTTACTAATGTACTCATCACCTACATGTTCAGGTCTACAATTTATCTCACAATCACCGTATCATGATTTTGCTCAATATTTTCACTGGTTCCTGACTTTTCAAACACGCTATATAGTGAAACATCCAGGGACTATACACCGATCAGGCATAACATTATGTCCACTGACAAGTGACGTGAATAAGACTGATGATCTCCTCATCATGGCACCTGTTAGTGGGTGGGATATATTAGGCAGCAAGTGAACATTTTGTCCTCAAAATTGTGTTAGAAGCAGGAAACATGGACAAGCGTAAGGATTTGAGCGAGTTTGATGAAGGGCCAAATTGTGATGGCTAGACCACTGGATCAGAGCATCTCCAAAACCGCAGCTCTTGTGGGGTGTTCCCGGTCTGCAGTGGTCAGTATCTATCAAAAGTGGTCCAAGGAAGGAACAGTGGGGAACTGACAGGGTCATGGGAGGCCAAGGCTCACTGATGCATGGATGGAAATGATCCATAATCGTGATCACTAAGCTCAACAGCAAAGCAGCTTTTTGTCTCAAATCCTATGAAAAGATGTGAAAGACATTTCAGCTGTTCTTATGAGTACAGGCTACAGTAATAATCATTCTGCAATCCTGATAGCTACCAGAGCTCCAACTATAAGCCAACACTTCTGTGTCAAACCTGTTTTTTATTTTCCTATAGTCAGGACTGGGGCTACAGAGCAGGCCAGGCATGATACTGCCCTAAGGCACAAGCACCAAGGGCAGCCCCAAAACAGAGGAAAAGTCATACATCTAAATGTGCGAAGCCTCCAGAAACCTCAAACATCTTGGAATAATTGTACCTTCTATATAATGATGCACCTTATTTTTGTAAACGATCCTAAATCTACAGTCGTTTGAAAATTCATGCTAACAGCGATGCAAGAAGATCAACAAGAGCTGGCTATTTTAAAACGGCATTCAAGCCTAGCTTAAAGAACAAACAAACAAAAAAATAAAAACACATATGTTCATAGAGTACGCAACAATATACAATTCTGCTAAAGGTTTAGTACTGCTGTTGAGTACGCTGCTATGTCACGGGACTGTCTGAATGGCTCCATACAGCATATGAAACAATATTTGTTTTTTTATCTCACTAAACTCATAAGAAAATGTGAAAGTGTAGAAACCAAAATAACTCTAGCACTGGTCATTATTCCTCTGGGAGTTTTAAACATTATGTGTGTGTTCCTGCCGGGACATGTGACGCAAATATCTGGGTGAAAGTAGCAGGAAAATCATGAGTTCATCACAGAGCTATACAAATATTTTATTACTGACGCCTTGAGACGATATTAACCCTCTGATGTACGGAAACCTCCGTAATGACCCTGGAGGACAGTTTTTCTTTGACCAAAAACCTCATGATTAAATTCAACATGATGCCATCTTCCATACGTGTTCTTTCCACTGGTGTCTAGCCTGAGAAAGAGTATTAATGACTGAGAGTGTGTTGTTTTTCTCTTATTCATTCTATTTATTCATCTTCAGTAACAGTCCATCACAGGGCAATACTCTCTCTCTCTCACACACACACACACACACACACACACACACACACGCACTAAAACACACACAAATACACACAAACAAACAAATAAGCAAATACATACAAACAATTATGCACAGAAATAAAAAACACACGCATAAACACATACATATAAACAAACATACACGTACAGACACAAACACAAACAAACATATACACACACACAAACAAACACACATATAAACAAACACAAACCAATACAAACAAATCTACACACATATAAACAAACACATATAAACAAACACAAACATAAACACAAGCAAACGCACAGACACACAGGGCTAGTTTGAGCTAGTCAGTCCATGATCTGGTATGTTTTCAGGAGGTTGGAGGAACCTGAAGATCCAGGAAGAAACCTCCGGACATGGACACAGGCGGAACATGTGACACTCCATGTACAGACCTGACCTGAGGATCGATGCTGTAGAGACCCTGAAGCTGTGAGAAAGCAGTGCTGCTCTTGCTACAGTTCGATTGCTGTTAGTTGAATACAGTTAAAACATTTTGGTCTGCATTAAAAGGTAAACCTCTTTATAATAACATGTTGATGTGAAGGCTGGGAGATTTGCAATGAAACTGCAAGACATTATAATTACACACAAGCAGTTATCTAATCCCAGAGTCAGTGGCAATGTTGTTTTTACCACATTCCCTCTAAAATCTTCACATCCAACATTTTCACCAGAGCTGTATCGACATAATATAACACACCAAACCCTTGTGTAAGAGCCCAGACACCAGCATTCACTCTTTATTATTTCTATTTAATTCAAATCCACAGAGTATCCACAGAGTTGATGGAGCATGAAGTCATTTTCAATAAAACAAAGTACTTAATGCCATTAAGCCCATGTGACTTCTCAGTGTGCCAGTCCGAAAAAGTACACCGTTATTAAACAAAGCTAAATACATTAACCTCCATTAATCGTCAGTTAAAATAATAAAACCAGCCTTTTGCACAGTAGATACGGTTTAATAAAAACACAGAAAGCCACAGCAGCAAAACTGAGACTTATTATCTCTCCAAACAGCTTTATATTCATGCCACGATGAAAAATATATATTATTTATTTTGATGTTTTCCAATATTAAGCTTGATTGCCTGAAGGCATATAGTAACCTCGTCTTCTTCCGACATTACACTTTAAAAACTTGCTTTATTGATGTAACCTTAAACTAATCAACCTTAACGGTCAACTTTAGATGTGCAGCTATAATAATAATAATAATACTACTACTAATAATAATAATAATCATAATAATAATAATTTTTAAGTAATGTATGGAATAAAAAATAACAAGCATGCTGGTTATTCCTCTTATAAACTATATTGCCAAAGGTTTTGGGACACCCCTCCAAATAAGGGGTTCCAAAATTGACCTCACAAATGCACTTCTAGATGAATGGTCAAAATGTCCCCATAAACACACTCCTAAACCGTGTGGAAAGCCTTCCTAGAAGAGTTGAAGCTGTTATAGCTGCAAAGGGCGGGTCGACTCCATATTACATCCATGTGCATGTAAAGGCAGACGTCCCAGTTTTGGTCTGGATCGCAGTCTCCGCACTAATTCATCCCAAAGGTGTTCTATGGGGTTGAGGTCAGGACTCTGTTCCCTCACACCAAACTCACTCACCCAGGTCTTTATGGACCTTGCTTTGTGCACTAGTGTGCAGTCATGTTAGAACAGGAAGGAGCCATCCCCAAACACTGGGAGCATGAAATTGTCCAAAATGTCTTGGTATGCTGAAGCATTAAGAGTTCCTTTCACTGGAACTAAGGGGTCAAGGCCCAACCCCTGAACTCAGTGATTTTGATGAACTTTTGGCAATACAGTGTATCATAGCAACATATTTGCCAACAAACAAGAATTTTAATGTCAAGAATGACAAGAATTAAAAAAAAAGAAATGTAATCAGACAAGTTAGGTAGAACAAGTTGTTCCTATCCTTTTTCTTCTTCTCTCATTTGAGGGGGAAAAAAAACACGCGACTTCTCACGAGCTGTTCATAAGCCGACACTGGAGACTCCTTCCATGACAATTCAACAATTAAACATCTCCTTACGCGCCTGTCTTCACCAAATCGACGATTTTAAACATTTCTTTATGAAATAATACCACGTTTGATATAAAAATTCCTGTAATACCAGGCCTGGTGTAGCACACGGACCACACAAATCCCAGTGAATTAGAACAAGGACATATTAGAAGGAGTCGCATTAATATAATCCTGATCTGAAATACAGACTTGTCACAGATGCAGCTCTACAAAGATCAATCAATACCCCCCCCCCACACACACACAAATAAGAAACTATTCACATCACACACACACACACTTTCTCACACTCAAACACACACACACTTTCTCACACTCAAACACACACCCTCTCTAGTATTCACCCCTTGAGCAAACGACGTCTCATTGACGTCAGATCTAGCGCCCCCCCCCCCGCGCGCGCGCGGATGACGTCACCACGACGTCGTTCCACTCGGATTACCGGAATATTTCCTGTCACTGAATGCAACCGAGAGGCACGTGGAGTGGGATCTTACAGCAAATCACACATCACTGGCTGAAAAGAGGCTCGGGGTTCAAATGATCAATACGTGACTCTTTTTCTCCCAATCGGTCGTGTTAAGTCGCTGACACGCAACTAACACACATCCTCCTGAGAACATGTTATTGCTATCTACTCAGACACACACACACACAACTAGTGCAACCCTGAGTAGAAACCTAGATTATTACCGTTTTCTCTATGAATATGTAGCTTATTATAATGACTTATGACTTGACCTCTCAGTGAGATGGAAGTCTATGACATGTTAACCACTCCATCCAGTTCAGCGTTAAACAAACGTTCCACACAGCACACCGAGCGTTAAAATATACATCATGCAAAAACCTTAAAAACATGTCCAAGAACAAAAAAAACCTCCTACCTATAGGCCCGTCTTTATGTTTCGATAATTGTTTCCCATTGGCACCGTTTCCAGCCTTCTTTCTCGACGCCATATTTCTGAAGTGAATCATCGCCGCCCCTTCTGTTCCTGCTCGCTTATACCTGTCATAAAGTCCCGCAACAAACGGCCACGGTCACAGCCAATCACAAACAAGCGGCGATCGATTGAACCAATCATAGTCTTCTTTTCCTCCAGTGTACCGCCCACTGGTGGTCCCTTCGTTGCCCGTGGTTACACGCATGACGCTACAACAGCAGACGTAAAACAAATGAGCTGTGCGCGTGTGTGGGTTGTAGTCTTTGTATATGCGGCTAAAGGTTATTCTGGTTAGAAACGTTATGACCGTATGGAAATGCTTATAACGCGACAAATTTGTCATTTACAGGTCATTTTCGCTCCTAACATTAGCGAAAGTGTGTCGTCTTCTTCGTGAGCGCATTAATGCGCTTTAATACGGTTCTACTGCCACCTACAGGTGATAATCGGTATGACTATTTCCCCCAACTGAAATGGGGGACAGTGGGGAAAATTCATTTTGAGCAATATTTAATGATCAGATTTGTATGATGTGTTGGTTAAAAGTCAGTATTTATTATCTTTCTTTTCGATTTTTGTTACTAGATTTTAAAAGAAAAAGGGCTGTGGCTTTAGCAGGTGGATTGTGAGAGCTGAACCAGAGGGTGGTGGAGAAATCTGTGCAAAAGGTGCAAGGGTCTTTTTGTTTGTTTGTTTTACTAGTTAATTAGTAAATAACCTGGAAAATATATCAAAATGCTGCAAGCCCATTGCTGTGAAAAACACGGTTGGGACGCTAAGACAGTGGTAGTTCATTATTGGTGAAAGAGATGTAGAATAGACGGATACAGAATTTGTTATGTTGCTGCTGGACAGGTGTGTAAACACACATCTGTAGAAAGCCTTGAATTGCCATCTTACCATAATGATAATTACAAAGAAAGAACAGAAAAGGCACTCGTGAATATCCTCACCAATCATTTTGAGGTGAATTTTGCATGTTAATAGACTATATAAATGACATAACCTATAACACACACAACAGTCTCTAAAATGTATACAGAATTGTGCAAAAGTGTGTGAAAGTTTTGTTGGTGGAAATGCCTTGTTGATACGTGAGGTCATTCTGTATAAAATCAGGTTCTGAAATACTCAAACCAGTCCATGTGGTACCAACAACCATGCCATGGTTAAAGTCACAGAGATCACACTTTATCGATACAGAGATATCCACAGATTTAAGAATAAAAAAGGTTTTCTTGTGTAAAATCATCTTTATTAAAAGCATTACACACGAACACAATAAAGCTCTGTTTAAGTGATATCACACAAGCATGCTGTTGTACTTACGATAAGCATGGCTGAAGAGGAACTAACTAAAAATACACACATATTGTAATACAGCTAGCTACTGCAGACTCGCACAGTCTTGCTGCACTTTCTCCTTCACAGTAATTCATAATTATTAATCCCTGCATGGATGTTACAATCAACCCATCCCTGCAGCTACCTTATACCATATTTTCTTTATAATATCCTAAATAGCCTAAAAAAAAGCCCTAGTCCAGATACCACTATATGGTAAATTAAAAGGATAAGTCACTTTCATTTTAAATGTTTATGAATTTCAGTACTTTAACACATTATTACCTACAATCCATCCATTCCATTATTCTGTCCCTCCATCGTATCCATCTATCCATTCAGCCATTCCATTCCATTCATTCTGTCCATCCATCCAGTCCATCCATCTTCTGATTTACTTATCTTGCCTAGAGTAACAGGGAGCATGTAGTCTATCCCAGTGGACATGGGGCACACAGGGCACTACTCTCTCTCTCTTTCACTCACTCACACACACACGGATTTAGAAATTCTACTCAGCTGCCTACAACTCACATCTTTGTACTGGGGAGGAAATTGGAGTACCTGGAGGAAACCCCCGGATCACCAAACATGCAAACTCCACACACACACACAGAGGGCAGATACACTAATCAAACCCCCCCCACCCTGGAAATGTGAGGCAAATGTGCAACCACAAAACCACTCCAGCTAAAGGCCATAACATATACATTTACAGGGGTGCCAACCTATCGCAAAGCACAACCTCACCCACACACAATTTAGAGATGTCAATCAGCCCACCACATGTCTTTGAACTGGGGGAAAGCAGAAGTACCTGGAGAAAATCCCCAACACCACGTACGCAGGGCAGAGGCAGAGGCAGAGGCAGAGGCAGGAACTGAAGTCTCAACCCCTTTGCAAAGAGATTTTTTATCAGTTAATATTTACATATCTAAACTAAGGATGTAACACAATGCCATTATCTGTATCTGTGCTTAAAATATTTATACTGGTATCTGTATACAGATTTCAGTTAGAAGTAGAGTGGGGTCTGTTTTTATATTAATCCTAGCACTATACCCTGAAAACACTGGAAATCATTTGCAGAACAAAATGTTATTCAATTCAACTAAACCATATGTCCTGTGGAAATCTTTCAAGCTTTCTATCTTTATCTAATGTGAGCAAATGAGAGTCTGCAAGCTAATGATCTAGGCTACAAGCTAATTAGGCTACAGTTAATCAGCCATCTAATAATATTTGATCAGATTATATTTTTTGGTTGCCAACATTCCAGAAAGAATGTATTGTTGAAACGGGGCATAATTACAGTTGTTGCTGCAAGACAAAATGGTGTCCTTTATACAGCATTTTTATTATACTGAGCTATATGAAGTGTTGACTAAATATATAAAAGCACGCTCCATTTGTTTGTACAGAAATATGGCGAAAATGTGCTTTTATTTTGCTGGTCAGTAAGACAGTCAAGCTTTTTTTTCCCTGTGAGCAGGGTTGCCAGGTTCAGTCTGTAATATCTGCATATTACTGATATACACCGATCAGCCATAATATCAATATTGTGTAGGTTCCCCTTGTGCCATCAAAACAGCTCAGACCCCTTGAGTCCATAAGACCTCTGAAGGTGTGCTGTGGTGTCTGGCACTAAGACGCTAGCATTCTGTAAGTCTAGTAAGTTGCTAGGATTGGACTTGTTTGTCCAACACATCCCACAGATGCTTGATCAGATTAAGATCTGGGGAATTTGGAGGCCAAGTCAACATCTTGAACTTTTTTGTCATGTTCCTCGAACCATTCCTGAACAAAAAAAAAAAAGAGCATGGTCCTTCTGAAAGAAGCCACGCCCATTAGGGAACACCTTACCATGAAGCAGTGTACTTGGTCTGCAGCAGTGTTTAAGTAGATATCAAGATCTGGTGTTTTGGACTTGCTCTGACCCAGTTGTCTAACCATTACAGCTTTGCCCTTTTCAAGGTCACTCAGATCCTTAAACTTGCCCATTTATCCCTGCTTCCAACACATCAACTTCAAGAACTGACTCTTCACTTGCTGCCCAATATATCCCAACCCTTGAAAGGTGCCATTGTAGCAAGATAATCAATGTTATTCACAGTGGGGATTAAAATGATGGCTGATCAGTGTGTACTGTAAACCAGGAAGAGTATTCATTTGTTTTCCCCCCAATATTTCAAGTCTTTGTGTGTCGTTTTTGAGTTCGTAGATGAAACCTGGCAACCCTCCCCACGGCCTTTAAAGCTCAACATTAAAAAGTACAATCTCAGTCCCGGAAGTTGGCAAGCTTTTCTTGAATTCTTCCTCTATATTTTGTGTCTGTATTTATTTACGATGCATTCTCAGAATAACAGTCATATTAAGTTACACCCCTAATTTATAGCTACATCTGATTAGCAATAGAGCTGCATTATGTGTTTGTATCACACGGATCCTGACGCCTATCAGCCACACTTTCAGGGCTTCTCCAGCTGAATGTCATCTTCATCATTGTTGATCACATCCTGGTACGGTCCTTGGACCAGAGAGCGCTGAATTTGATGATATGTGGAATTGCAATCATCAAGGTTTAGACCCTGTAGATAACCAAAAGAAACCACCTGCATAAATTCCTCTTACTTTTGTTCAAATCAGTTATTTCATGTCAGGCAAAAAACATTCCTAGTTTGCAGTTTGTTTGCACATAAAACTGACAGTATGACTGAATAGGTTTTGACTGATAGCAAAAGAAAAAGCTAAGATTAATATGTTTTAATATTATAGAAGGCAAAAGAGATAAACATACCTCATAAATATTTTCTTCCTCTCTACTCTTCTTTTTCTCCAGCTTATTCAAGTCCTTTGACTGTGTGAAAGAAAGAAAGAAAGAAAGAAAGAATTGACTTTAAGACTTAAATATTTTGCTATAGAAAAGTTTTTTTTAACACGAATGAACAGTAAATATTTAAACTCAAATTAAATTTAAAATAAATTTAAAATACAAAAATTAAAATAAAAAATGACGATCTTAAAAATACCAAATAAAATCCTTCATTGGGGATAAAATCCTAATAAAATCCTTTATGTCTACATTTCTTATCATGAGATAATGAAATGTATTTAACTTATTCAGTTTACCTTTAAATTCTTTTGCTCATTCTATTACACAATTTAGATTTCTCTATAAATAAAATGATTAAATTGGAAATAAACATCTGCTAAAACATGGCAAGGTAAAACAAGGTTGAAATTTCAACAATTTCTAGGATTGAACAGTCATTACAGGAAATTATATGTTATTTAATTATTATTATTATTATTATTATTGTTATTTAATTATTCATCAATTATTATTGTTATTTAATTATTCATTTATATTAATATTAATTAATATTAATTTATAATTATAAATTATATTCCATTATATAGAAAGAGACAGAATGTACAAGAACACAAATGTATAATATCTGAAATATTTAATGTGGAAGATTCGGCACTGTTTCTAGGTTCCTAATTAAAAGTTAGCAAATTAAAATAACGTAAATTAATACATATAAATTGTTTATTTCCAGACCTTATAGTAAAGTATTACTGATTTTCCCCCCACATGTTAAATCTATGTGTGTGTGTGTGTGTGTAGTGTAAAGGACCTTGCAGATAAGGACGATGCCAGGAATCAACACAAACAACAGCAGAAGAACGCCTTGAGCAGTGATGATGCTGTTCTTACTCCTCTCACTGATGGCCAGGGTCATTTGTATGGGTTCTAACGAGAAACACAGGTTAGGTTCGAGCTCTCTATGTTATGGATGTTACAGATAGCACACACTTCCCTCACAAACCTCCTCAAAGATTCACAAACCTGGTCCAAAAAAATTCATCTTTTAGGATCTAAAAACCCAAATATTATTGGACGTCTACTCGTATGTTATTGGAAATAATTGGAAAGTTATCGGAAATTACAGAGGGAGTTCACAATCCCAAAAAAAATTTCTTTTTAAATCAAAGTATTTTTTTTTTTTTTTATCTTATTACTATTATATGAAATAAATCTTAAAAGATTGTGAGGTTTTTTAAACAGTTCATTTCATTGACTTAAATCTTCCATATACTGCTCTGAGAATTAAAAGAAAAAGCACATGATGTGATGATTATTCCAGGGAATTACAATAAACTTTTTACGTAAACATATTTATAAATCTTCTTTAAGTTCATCAAAAATACATGAAATTTCTAAAGACACCTAAAAATGCCTCACATTAAAAAAAAAACAAAAAAAAACCCTGTAGAAGTGATCCTTAACCATATTTATGTCTTGTTCTTTAAGACAATTTTTTTAATAATAGGTATCTTATAGGAAATGACTCCAAAATGAGAAAAGTTATAATTAGAATTTCCGTTTTCTGTTCATTATTGGAATCATTTAGGATTTCATTCTAAATGACAACTTCTATCAAATAATTCTATCAAATATATATTTTTAAATTTATTTAATACATTTATTATTATTTTTTAAATTCATTATTTACTGTTTTATAACACTGGCTATAAAACAATGTCAAGTTTCTAGCATTGAATGTCTATTTAAATAATTGAATAATAAATGTGGCAGCTCAAATAATAAAATATTCATATACAATGTTAAGCATGAGAAGACAAATACACACAAAATAGAGGTTTAAAATATTTTCTACTCACCGTATACTTGTAAATAGGTGCCGGGTGTATAGACAACGGCGTTGTCTGACATTATGATAGCACATTGATACAGGCCTGTATCGTTCAGCACAACGTTGCTTATACTCAGATTTGAACACATCTTGTCTGGGTGTGCTTTACTGGTAAATTCCACTCGTGTATCCGACTCATTCACTAGTAACTTACTCGTGTTAGTGGAAATCATAACAGTCTGCCTCCAGGCAAGTTTCACCTCAGACTGGTTGATGAAACAGCACTGGATACTGGCATTCTGCGAGCTGGAGAGACGCAAGCTGGGAGGATCAAACTGCAGTTTCACTTTAGGAGGACTGGCAGCCCTGGCAGCAGCTTATGAAAAAGAAATAAAAAGCAAGAAAGAAATTTAGTACTTTTAACTTTATACAAATTGTTGGTTAATTTTCTTAGTGTCATGGTTTCGTAGAAATAGAAATAGTCTTTGTCACATATATATTACTGCACAGTGAAATTCTTTCTTCGCATATCCCATCCTTGGAGGTTGGGGTCAGAGCACAGGGTCAGCTGTGATACAGCACCCCTGGGGCAGAGAAGGTTAAGGGCCCAACAGTAGCAACTTGGCGGCGCTGGGGATTGAACCCCCCAATCTTCCGGTCATCGACCCAGAGCCTTAACCTCTTGAGCCGCCACCACCACCCCAAATCCAATATATAATCCAATCAGCCAATCATGTTTCAGCAGGACAGTTAAAGATCATTAAAAGACCAGGGCCAGAGCCTGATTTTCTCAGTGAAACCCAATGTGGTGATATCAACCATTTGCCTCAAGGTTCTTGATTTTCTGCTCAATTGTACAAGTGAAAGAATATCCGAGTTACTGTAACCTTTCCAATAGCCCAAACCTTTCTCTGGCCATTCTTCTCTGCTCTGGCTTATCAACATCTGCTACTCACTGGATGTTTCTGGTTTTGGCACCACGACTGTTGTGTGTGAAAATCCCAGGACATCGTCAGTTTCTAAAATACTCAAGCACCCATGCAACAGTCGAGTTCACCGAGTTCACATTTTCTCCCTGTTCTCAAATTTGATCTGAACATAAACTGAAGCTCTTGACTTGTATCTACGTGTATGCACCGAACTACTCCCACATGATTGGCTGTATAGCTGAGTGTATACAGCTATATAGACTTATCTTTCCTGGATTTTAAGCTAATTAACCATGGTTCTTTTACAAGAATGCCAGTATTTCTGCTCCTGACTAATATCATACACTCTTAATACACACAGAGAAAAGAGATCAAGCTGGCTTTAGCAGGAAATGAGCTCCAGTGAAGCTAAACACTTCCAGGTGTCTGTTGCAAATGAGATAAACAAGGTAAAATTAACCGACTAATGTACTGATAGCTAATGTAAAGCTTTCTCTTTATCTTACATCGTACATTAACAGATACTAAAGTTACAAAAATAACATTTTGATTCATTATTTTGTAGGTCAGTGAATATTGCTAAAAAAAACAAACAAACAAGCATGTATTTTTTTAAATGGATTATATACATGAAAATATATTTATATATATATTAAATTTGCCTGATTTACTTAAACATTCTTAACCAGATATTAGTGATAATGGAAACGCAATGTACAGCAACAATCCAGGAACATTTAATTATATACAGATGTACACCAGTTTAAATTAAGAGAATTTTAGATATATATGACATCTGAAATTTTCTCTATGGTTTAATAACTCTTAGTTAATAAGTCTTATTATTAGTAGTGTATTCAAATACACTTAATTCTCTCTATCTATCTATGTGTGTGTGTGTATGGATGTATGTATTTTTATGTATGTGTATATATAATATATATATATATACACATATATATACATATACACACACACAACTTTATATATAAAACATACACACACATATGGATAAAATTATATTTAACTAACTAAATGTAATTAAATGAATGTAAAAATGACATGCTTACAATATGAGGAGTTTAAACATACTTAATACATACAAAACATATTCCTTTGGAAAAATGTATGAAAAGTATTTAAATTAAATGTATTTAATTAACTTGTGTTTAAACACATCTTAGATTCATTTATTTAAGTTGCTCTCAAGTAGGTTTAAGAGTATTTTTATTTTTTAGACACAAAAGTTCTTAGACGTGAATTAGATAAACAGCAGTGCTCCTTATACTGCAACTAAAATACACAATTTTTTAAAAAGGTTTTTATTGTGTTGAATCATTGAACTGTAGCTCTGGCATTAGAAATAAATCAAACAATATTTTTACATATTGGAAAGAATATGCTTCAAGAAAGTGTAGTTGAACAAAGTTATAACAGGTATTACTTTTAATCTATTTAGAAATGAAAAATGCACATTTAATTTTTCTTATTTATATGTTGTTTACAATTATTGCCATTTTTGTTTCTGTAACAAAAAACCCACTTTAAAACGGTCTGAGGTTCCAGATAGCGTCGGCCTTCTGTAGAGAGCTCTTACAGCACTTTGTCGTGTTTGTCACAGCGAACCTTTATAAGGTTTATTACAGCCTTAATAAGCACTGATTAAAATGCACGCTACATTTTATTTCCCAGGTTAGAGATGAACATTAATGCTACAAATATGAAGCACCTTTGAGATTTTCACTCCGGTGACGAAGCTTAGAACAATTTCGTGTCATTTGACTGTGAATATATGACCCTTATGAAATGAAGGAAAAGAAAGTGCTTACCTGCCAAAAGACAGAACAAGACAAACCTTGCCTCCATCATGGATGAAGTTGAGCGAACAGGTGCGATAAAATGGTCCGCTAATGTCAGTTAACACTAACACTTAGGTCTTTACACTCCCACCCTTTCCCCTGCCCACTGTTCATCCTTCTCCATCGCACAAACGTCTTCCTTCTTTCTTGATGCGTACGATTACATACATGCAAATTTTAGCAATTGTTGAAATCATTTATTAAAAAAAAAAAGAATAGGAAAATTACAGTAGCAATAAAATGTACCTCAATGCATTCAAAGTATCTTACATGATAGAAAAACCAAAGCACAAATACACAGAATAGTTCTTGCTTTAATCATGGGGAGCTGTGAGAGTGACAATACCCCTAAAATATACATAGTACTACACTGAGCCAAAACAATATGACGTTTAACTGTGCTAAGATAAGCTGTGAAATGACATTTTACAACTCTGTAGGTAAAAGAATATTTGGTTCAGGGTCAGAAAAAGAAAAAAAAAAAAAAAACCACACAATATATATATATAAGGAGATAAGGAGGCAGGAGATGAAATTAAAAACAGTGCACAATGTGAGAGTTTACACAACAAAAAAAAAAATTGTGGAAGTGAAACTTGAGCATATTTGCCTTTTCAGCTACTGATGGTGAGAAAGAGGAAGAGCCACTGAGCCAGAACAGTGAAATAAAAAAAAAAAAAAAGACTCTTTGCATAATCCACCCTGCGTTATAAATAGCATTGTACAGTAAAAAATACAAGTATGTGTCTTAAGTAGATAAACATCATAAAAGTCGTCATAACTATGGCATGAAAGCGTGAAAGCAGGGTTAATTAAAATCTCACTATTATATAAATCCCCCCCCCATCATACAGGGGCCACATCATACAGTTCAGTAATTCTGTGTGAGGTCCTGGTGCAAATGCTAATAATAATAATAATAATAATAGGCACATCTACTGGTATATTTTTACTATGGTATTTGGCAATTACTTTCACTGAATTCTGAAGGAGCGCTAGCAAAAACACATACAAAATATATAGAAGTGATGATTGCCACTGGTTTGTGCTGATGTTCTCCTTACTTTCCACATAAAAAAAAAAAAAACAAAACCCTGCTAGACATCTACAAACTGTGGTTTCAATACTACAGAGCTGAAGATTACGGTTAATATTCACTTTATTTAGATTTATAAAACTGTTGAAGTCTCGATTCTGATTGGTCAGAAGGTGTGGGTTGACGTTATTACATACTGTTCCGGCGCTGTATCAGGGCTCTGGCTGCAACATTTATATAATAAATGATACATGATTTCTATTAAGGTCCTTGTTTTAACACAACTCACGATATTGTTTCTATAGTAACAGCTCACACACACACACACACACACACGGATATGGCACACCATCTAATCCTAATAATAAACGGATAAATAGCGTGCTGTTTGACTAGGAAAAAGGTAAAAAATATTTTTAATGTTAGTCGACTTCGAAGGTTGTGCTTTTTGGATTAATAGTTTTCTGGATAGTGACTGTTTCTAACCACTATAACAATCAACAGCAGGAACATTTTTACTCACAAACGTTCCCATAACATTAAACTATAAACAGTTAAAAATGTGATGTTCAGTAATAAATTAAAAAAATTGTCATCGCTGTGGTGTGAGTGGATCGACACAAAACGAGCTACAAAAATAATCCACTTCGGAGCATTACACCATTTCGGCTTAGTCCTCTTCATCAAAGCACCATTATGGTCAGTATGAAACTAGGTATTAGATTTGTATTTATACAACTCTTGATTTGTCAAAAGGCATTGATTCATTTTCCCGGCTATTTTTGTTTGACCTTCATGGTATGAGCTCATGGAAGTTAAGCCTAATAAAAATAAAATAAAATAAAATAAAACAAAATAAAATCATGTTTATATTTAGCGAAGGAAACATATAATCGTTAAAAGGGTGCTTTCAAATCGGAGACATTATTTCGTTTTTCTTTTTTAAACTGGATGGAGTCTTCGTTGTTTGCTTTGCGTTTTCTTCCTCACAATAATCTATTTATTATTTATATATGTGCATAGAACATAAAGGGAATTAAGTGCATTTTAATTGTGTTCTCCATGCTAGTCTTGCATATGGTTATATAAGTAAAAGCTAAATAATTCTCATCAGATCTATCCATCATACTCACTGCTAGAAACGTGCTTATTAGGTCCTCTTTGGTCTTAAAAAAAAAAAAAAAAAAAAAATCTGTGTGAAAGCTATCGAAGCTACTCTTTCATAAATAAACAAACAACTTTCTGTATCCGCTCTGACAATTATGCATAGACGTGAAGTTCTTCGAAAGAGCAGAATGTCAAGAACTTGCTCACTCACCCCACCATGCTAAAGACAGAATACTGTATATCTACAGTGACCATGTGACCAGAACTAAGCTGCTGCTCTATGATAGAAACATAAGAGTAAAAAGAACTCCATTTCCCAGCCAACAAACATATCCAGCCTGCATAATTACACTTAAAATCAAATACATATCAGCAGATATCAAACCCCTTCCTCAGCACATCCCTCAATGTATACTCGAGAGCTGTTCTTTGAGCTCCTGATAGACACAAATGGATGAGTACACATTTTCTGTCATCTTCGTTTGGGTTTTGGGCCAGGGGTTCTGTATAAAACACACACACACACACACACACACACAATCATTCTCTCTCTCTCATTTCTTTCAGCGACTCTTTCACCACAGCATCAGCTTGGGGCTACAGACAATCTGCAGAGAAGAGAAACAAGAGGAAAGAACTTTAAGAATGTACAGTTTAGAAAACAGGAAATACCAACATCATTGGAGGATTTAGTGATCTAAAACCAGTGTGTTGTATAATCCCTCACCGGTATTGGCCTTCCACATACATTTACATTCAGCCTATTAACAAGTTAATAACCAGCCTGAAGGCTCAGTCAGAATAAACCCAATTCATATGTACATCTCAGGAACAGTAAGAGTGAACTTGATCAAAGCCCATTCAGTGGTTTCTATCCAACTGAATGTATTTTCTTAATGATCTGCTTCATAGAAGAATTATAGACACTGTATCTTTGTACTTTCAGCATCTAGAATAGCCGATTCCTTACCATACCATGTGCAATATCATACCATGTGCAATATGTTCTAGTTCCCTAACACCTACATTCTGTATTTATAAAATATTTAATTTATTTTTCATTTATATTTTATCTTTCATTGATTTTTTCGAATATATTTTGTACTTTGAATACATTTGTATATATAGAATATTTAATTTATTTTTCATTTATATTTTATCTTTCGAATATATTTTGTACTTTGAATACATTTATATATATATATAGAATATTTAATTTATTTTTCATTTATATTTTATCTTGCATTTATTTTTTCAAATATATTTTGTACTTTGAATACATTTGTATATATAAGAATATTTTTCATTTATATTTTTTCATTGATTTTTTTTTATATATTTTGTACTTTGAATACATTTTTATATATATATATATATATATATATATATAAAATATTTAATTTATTTTTTATTTATATTTTATCTTTCATTGATTTTTTTGAATATATGTTGTACTTTGAGTACATTTGTATATATAGAATATTTAATTTTTTTTCCATTTATATTTATTTTTTTTTCGTAATCTGCAGCAATCTCTGACAAAAAAAAAATTCCTTTGGGATTAATAAAGTTTATCTTCTGCATGCATGAATCAAAACCCTCACCATTAATGTGGTCATGAACACAGATCAGGTCAGAGAGTTTAAAATAATCATCAGGTTGATATTGTGAGACAGATTCAGGACACTACTTGACCTTAATAATAGCTATATATTCCATATTTGCCAAAAATTCAGAGATGGTGTTGAACACACACAGAAAATAGGGAGATGCCTCCTGCACCAACAAGTGTAGCCCTGGTCACTACTTTGCATGCCTCAAATACCTTTTAAGTATCCTGACCGTGTTTGGATTAATGCCGAACTGTAATTTAGTGGTAACATGGATATCTCCATATAAATACCTCCATATAAACTGCCACTATCCCTATTACATGTAAACAAACACTGATAAACATGAAATAGTTGAGAAAAATATCAACAAGGACACTACAACTCTGGTGTGTTTTAAAGCTGTAGCAGGGGCAGTATTACCTGGTGACCAGCAGGTTGGAATGATTCTCAGTTGTAGTTGCCTCTTTGAATAGTGAACTTAGCAAGGGCTTCCTGTAGTCTGTGATACTCCTCCTCCACATTCTGTAGATACATTACAGTTACACTTCTGGGCTTATCATGTCACGTCTTAAAGAAAGATCTCTGTCAAAATGATCTGAGTAATAGCACTTTTTCATGTGATATTTATGATACAATAAAAATTCAGTCTCTTGTTGATGTAGTCCTTTCACAAAACAGGAGTGTTTATATATACACAGGGTTTCACACTGACCACCAAGCACTTGAGTAGTTTATATGAAGAAACTTTATTTCTTCCTGCTCTAGGAAAAATATACTCTGATCAGCCATAACATTATGACCACCAGCCTAATATTGTGTTGGTCCTCCTTTTGCTGCCAAAACAGCCCTGACCTGATGAATGGACTCCACTAGATCCCTGAAGGTGTGCTGTGGTATCTGGCACCAAGATGTTAGCAGCAGATCCTTTAAGTCATGTAAGTTGTGAGATGCAGTCTCTGTCAGCCCCCACCTCGCAACTTAAAGGACTTAAAGAATATGTACAGGACTTAAAGGACTTACAGGACACGTTTGATAGATACTGACCACTGCAGACCGGGAACACCCCACAAGAGCTGCAGTTTGGGAGATGCTCTGATCCAGTCGTCTAGCCGTCACAATTTGGCCCTTCATCAAACTCGCTCAAATCCTTATGCTTGTCCATTTTTCCTGCTTCTAACACATCAACTTTGAGGACAAAATGTTCACTTGCTGCCTAATATATCCCACCCACTAACAGGTGCCATGATGAGGAGATCATCAGTCAGTGGTCATAAAGTTACGCCTGATCGGTGTACATTAGTCACTGCAGATTCACATGTCAGCTGGCTCATCTGATGGCTTTATTGGGGGTAAAAAGAAGACTGCCCTTTTGGAGTATTTTTGAGTAATAACTCGTACCACTATACACTCCAACTTAAAATGCAGTTTTCTTACACAAAATATGTTATTACTAGTATTTTAGTAGTACTTTTTTACTTATTAAAATACTACTTATTTTAATTCACTGGCAACATAATTAATAGACATGGGTCTCATTAACTTTATTTACAGTATTTAAGCTCAGACATATCCAACCATTCTAACCTGTAGTCTCTTGACTTGGTCTTCCAGACTGTCCAGTTTTCTGCTGATCTCCTCCATCTGCTCCGGTGAAAGCACTAGGGGACCAATTACTGCTTTCTGCTCTTCTCCCTTTGCCTTTTCATCCTGCGACTCCACATTGTGCTCTTCCACTAATGTAAAAAACAAACAAACCATAAAGCATTATCAGTTACCACAGCTGTAGTTCCCAATTATGATAAAACTACAGTATGAACTAAATTAACTGCAGGGTTTAAGTGTAATATTAGTTTAATACCTTGTGATAGACTATCTTCATTCTCCTGCTTCGCTGGCTCTGCTCCACTCTCCCCTTCAGGCTCAGCATTCTTGGATTGACCGGTACTTCCGACTAACAGTGTCTTCAAGGACGTTACTGGCGAGGCATTGATGCAAGTGCACTAATGTTAGAATGCTACTCATGTCAATATGGTTCAAATACTATTTAATGGCAAGAATACTGATGAACGCAACTTTTGACTCTCTATGTATACGATCGGAGATTGGCAGGAAAACGCTACGAATATGGAGGTACCACTGACCTTCATCCAAAGCCACATTGCCTGACCGCTCAGGAGAAGCATTGCTGTAAGCCAGTAGGTCAAATCCTTTGGCAGCTAAGCAGTCAATCAGTGAAGGCTGAGTGTGCCTGAACTTTTCATCTGTGAGGCTTTCCTTATATTGACCTTTGTAATTAATCAGAACATGCATCACAATCACAACAGTGTAATAAATGATATTTAATGCAAATCGCTTTAACACTGTTTTTTTTTTTCCGGCCATTTGGTCCAAGAGATCAGAATATTTTTTCTTATTATCTTCTACCAGAAAAAAACAAAAACGTACGAATATTGTTCCTACCATTTTGCAAATCTATGTACAAACCTATGCATAGAATTGCTCGGTGAATCCATGGTTTAGAAGAAAGTTTGCAATTTTTAGTCCCTCCCACAAACAGATACGTCCTAGCTGTATTTAGGCACAGCTAAAAACATATATACATATATATAAAAACATGCGAAATGACACCATGAGCATTGATTCTTACCAGCAGAGTTTTTCAGCACATCTGTTCCATTGTCAGTAGGGCTGAGTGGAGGGTTCAGTCTTTAAAATAAAAATAAAATAAAAAATAAATAAAGTGTACGCATCTAGTAAGTCAGTCTAGTCTAGCAAGTAAGTTGCATTCTTAGTCCTGGAGTACAGTTGTATACTCACTTTACAGTTAGCTCATAAATTATTTGCACCCCTGGTAAATATGGGATAATAGGGTGAGAATATATATAGTTTGGGTTAATAGTTAATTAGCCTAAATCTCACACAGAAAACATGAGAGAAATCAAACTTTTATCAGAAATAAACCATTCTTTTACATTCCTTACCCTTTTTACCCATCTTTACCAGTGGTGCCAATAATTATGGACTTGACCGTAAACAATACACAATAGTTAAGTACACTGGTTATGTAATAGACACAACAAGAGGTGCAAATTCATGTTCCTGCATTTTACTGCAAAATAGACAACATAATCCAATATTAAAAAAAAATGAAAGTTTAAAGTCTCAAACAGAAAATAAAATGAATTTAAAAATAAAATTGGATCAAAATAAAAAACAATATATTATTAATGCTAATGGTCATGAATAAAACTGTAGGTTGTTGTATAACATTTTTGCCAAAATAATGATGATAACACCTTTGGTAAACATTGAAAGAATGTACTAAATACTCACGAGGCAGTATACCCCAGAACAGAGCTGTTACTTGGTACGCTGCCGAGCCTCATCCTATCCAGCGTATGACCAGCATTCTTTTTCAAATCATCTGATGTCGACTTTATCAAATCTGTCCATCTACAAGACAAAGGTTTATATCCGTTAAAAATCTACGGGGCAGATTACTAATAAAAGAATGCTTATCCTCCTGAAGTCTTCTGTTCCTCTGTAAACCCTACTGCGTTATCCCTCACAAACTCACATTTTTCGTTCTGCAACAGACTGGGCCACAAGTTCATAGATCTGAGCTCCACTCTCCCAGGTGAAGATAACATAGAAGGCCTTCCGATCTGGGGGAAAAAAGGTATTAAATGTTACTTTCTGGCAGGAATCTCATGTTCATACGTATGGAACATGAACAGAGGCACACACACAGACACACACTCTTACCGGTAGCCACATCTCGGAGGAAAGCAGATTCTAGCTTAATAATGGGGCTGAGCATTTGTTTGCCATCCTGGGCGGCGATGTTACTCTTACTGTGGCATTTCAAGAGCATCTTATCGTCTTGTTTCTGCAGAAGGACCAACATGTCTCCCAACAACACGCCCTGTACATCTGGGGAATCGAACACACACACACACATTAGTGTTACTAGTTAACGATTGGTCAAAAGTGCAAATACTAAACAGACTTAAACAACAGCAGTTACCTAGAGCTTTTTCTTTAGTCACCCTCCATGTAAGTGGCCCCTCATAAACCATAGCTCTTAATGTCAGGTCAATGCTCTGAAAGACAGACCAAATCTCTTAATACCCAACATTTTTGTCTCATGATTCTCTGTACTCATCACGTAACAAAGACTTACCCTGTACTCGGAGTAGAGCTCATTGCTGGGCTTCAGCCCTGAAGTGTCCAACCTGCGCTGGTAGTCTCTTATAGTCTTGTAAAGGAAGATAAATGAGCATTGTAGATCATTCATTAGGAATATAAGGGGGGGGCAAGCCAAACATTACTGTACACTTTGTACAATGTTAAATGGGCCAGAGAAAATGTTTAGTAAACTAATAACACATCAACGAGAACAATTCAGTATGCTTACTTTTTACATTCACATTACATTCTCAATGCACACAAATTGAACAGATATGGAAACTTTTACATGAATTTGTAACATGCCATTAGCATTTTTGGCTAGTGGAGGTTATGGTTCGAGTGGAATTTAAAACAAGGGTTGTGTGTATTTAATGAGCTAGACAAGCAGCACGCCTGAAGAGGTCCACGGGCCATATGATTGATGGGGTTAAGATTATAGACGTTATGGGACGATTTAATTATATGGGTCATTTCTGAGTCTTTTGCTAAAAAGCTCCTACCAGAAGATTCTCCATGTGTTTCACCTCCTCGTTGACATGGTTTAGGATCTTTCGACAGCATTCAGCAGCCTGTTGGATATTTTCCTTCTCCACATGATCATCTGCGGGAAGAAAGCAGTTGCATACAGGTCATAAAATTACCAAACGTTTCCCAAAACCATTGCTAATTACTGCCAAGTTGGATAAAAGCATGTCCATGTCCTTCATCAAGCTTTGTTTATTAATTCTATTAATTACTTTTTTTTACCCAGCTAAAAAAAAATTACCTGTGCTCTTGGCAATGTTTTCCAACAGCAGTGGGTATTTGGTTAGCCTCTGCATCTCAATGGGGATGATGTCCTTCAGCTGTAATCTTCTGCACTGTGGCTTACTTTCAGCCTCCTAAAACAGAGAGGAAAATATTTGTGCATTGCAATATATAGCACTCTACAGTGGGTGTATTGTATTTATTAATATTAAGGGATATACATATAATGCTCGATTTTTGATCATATTTGCTATATTACCTCCCAATAGAGTTTTTTTAGACTGATCGTATTCTTAGGCCGTGACCTAGTGAACCAATACCGATGTCCACCAAAAGCCGTAATTGTAAATATCTAATAATAATAAATTGCAATCGTTTACTGACCGTTTACCAATGACCCCTACCACTGACTGCAGATCCCGTGTAGAAACAGTTTTGCTCGTGTCTTTACCAGTATGAAGGCATTGAAGCGTGGATCTTTCTTCTGCTTGTTCTTGATTTGAACCAGTGTCCATGACTGATGACTACAGAAACGAGCTGTGAGCTTCTGGAACCATTCGCCCTCTGAGCCATTAAACTGTGAGAGAGTGTGAAAGCAGAATTAAAAATAAATAAATAAATAAATAAAACCAGTAAAAAGGCGTGGACATTACAAACACACCCTACATTAATTATGGTAACAAAACACAAGTTGACAAAAGTAAACACCTGATCTCCAAACCTCTTCTGGATATTTCACGGTACTCACTCTGTTAAGCAGCAGTGTGCTGATTTGGTTAACCACATAACCATCTTCTTGGCGTAACTTCTTCAGATTCTCATAGAAAGCATCTGAAAGAATGAATTTCCAATAAATATAGATTTTTTTTTTTGTTGTTGTTGTTGCTTAGTTTTTTTTTCTATTTATTTAACTTTGATACGAAGTCATCCGAGAGAGGACTCACAGTGCATTTCTATAATCTCATCCAAACTAGGGAAGATTGCGTTCAGCTCGGCAGATTCCAAGAGTCCTTCTTTTTCCAGTGGATGAGAAAACACTGTCTGGAGTACGCTCAGCATGCGCACGTGGGCATGCTCTGTTGCAAACAACTCTGTAGGGCAAATGGGACAGAAATCAGAGGTGGGATACAAAACAATGAATCATTTCATAATGTGAAAGTGCAAAATTCACAGACTAGTCAAAATGGGATTAAAGTCAAAGCAAGGTGCAACAATATTATTTTTGACAAGAAAATATGTGCTAAACACAATTAGATGGGCGGCATGTTGGAGGAGTGGGTAGCACAGGGTCCCTGTTTTGAGCCCTCCCAGTTCTCCCCATGTCTTTTGGCCAAAAACACTCCAATAAATATTATCGTGTAGTTATACAGTCATACAGTCTTCCATAATAATGTAGGATGTACTCGCACTTTGATAGTTTCTACCTTCACCCCCACCCACATTCCATTTATATTGCTTTTATGGTCTTCTGGGAATACACATCCACTTACCGTTGATGACTTCCTGCCTCTTTGTCTCTTTCTTACTGAGTTTACTCAGAGTCTCGCTGGGAGCAAGCTCTCTCCAGTTGGGTGGGTCCTGCTCTAATTCCAAAAGCCTGGGCTCTACTTGCTCTTGTTGAGTTGAGGAGCCAGAGGTACTGCCTTTAAAAACGGCATCAACTGGCATTACTGGCGATTCCCCTCTAGAGACAGTAAAAGCCAAACGTTAGCAGTAAATAGTTGTGAACTTTTTTCTTTGTATTTCTCGCTACCTCTCAATTTGTTGAGTTATAATCTCCATTATTTGGTTAAAGTTGGTCGTTGGAAGAGATTAGACATCTCTAATGATCTACAGCATCAGTTACTGAATCCCTGCTGTGCATCTTTTTCCCAGGGAGTGTTTATTAACATATTTGCGTGTGCCTATGAGGCGTTAGCATGTTTCATTCACATGTTAAGTGTGTGCATATATATTTTATAGCAAATTGTGTGTTTGTGTTTTCAGTAATGTAGATTTTGTGTTTTCATGCAGTCTTACAACTTGATAGGCCTGGGGAAAGGTGAAGGGGGTTGGGAAGTGGAAGTTGACTGAAGGTCCACATCGCTACGGGAACGAGATTGTTTAGCCCGAGTAGAGCCACCTCGGCGAGAGTGGCAGCGCTCCACACACAGACTCTCACTGCGACGCACACTCCTGAATACACACCAGTTAGTGGCGTGGGGAGAGGAAGGGGACAGGAAGAGAAGTACGACAGAGGAAAGGGCAAGGACAAGTGCAACATGAGAGGTGAGAGAGGTGGGGGGGGGGGGGAATGACATGAAAGGAAAGTAAATTTTGAAATTGGCAGAAGGATAATGAAAACATGCACGAGTTAAAAGGAGAAAGGTGAAGGAAGAGAAAATATGAAGAGAGATCAAAAATAATGATAGAAAATCGGTTTAGAACAGCAACCCAACACAGTCTCCTTTTCCACCTGAAGAATCTGGCACTGCTTTGAGCAAGTCTATTAACATAAAACCCATCTATGACAACGCTGAATAGAAAGATAATTCTGTGTAAAATATTAGGTTGAGTTTCCAAATCATGCAGAATACACACAAAAACACAGATTCCCACTTGAACACAGCTAAAACGGCACAACCACAAGGTCGAACGTTTGCTTGACATATTACACGTCCAAGAGGTTCAGCGAGGCTATATCTGATGTACAAAAGGCGCTTCAATTTCAGAAGACTTACAAGCTGCTGAAGTCACCAAATGCAAAAACTATAATTAAAACATGATTAAAAGTATACTTTCAAAACAGTTTATATTCTACCACAACATAGGGTGTAGTATATGACATGTGTTCTTCTGTGTGTGGGATTAAATGAGTGTGGAATCAGTAGCAGGCTGAAGCTGGCAGAATATCCCATGTCTCAGTCATGAAGACCCACCTTGTCTTCCGTCTGTAAAATACAGGACAAGCAAAAACAGTTCTCATGCACAATGTTCCAATCAATACATAATCACAACCTAACTCACAACATGAGCCACCACACATCTCAGTGAAAGTTGAACCCCGAAATGCCAGCACGAACTCAGCGAAACACAAAACTGGAACCAAAAATTCCAGCAAAAAACTAGACAAAAATTGCAGACAGCAAAGCAAAACAAACTTTAACAAAGCGACCGCAAACAAACAGGCTGAACTAGACAAAGACTCTACAAACACAGCGCATTAAATTGAAGCTCA
Source organism: Hemibagrus wyckioides (assembly GCF_019097595.1). Lineage (NCBI taxonomy): Eukaryota > Metazoa > Chordata > Actinopteri > Siluriformes > Bagridae > Hemibagrus > Hemibagrus wyckioides. The sequence continues at coordinate 12,401,932 of NC_080732.1, read as the reverse complement.
CCAGCTGAAGTTGCTTTCAGTAAATACAGTCTGAGATTTTGCATAATGAAAAGGAAAAAACTACAACTACAATGTGAAAAAAA